>NC_134645.1:3007500-3167500 GCF_030463565.1 Pelecanus crispus | reverse complement strand
TAGAGGGAAATGTTCTTCTCTGTTGCATCCTAGCTATGTGCTGGGTGAGACCCCATTTCCTCCATACTTCATTTTTCTTGAGAAGGAAATGCAAGCGTGTGGAAGGAAAGATTGCTGCGGTGTGCTGCGGCCAGTCTCCCATCCAGGCAGTTTTGGGAGCAGGACTGTGGCACCTCTCCTTGCAGGCTACGTATTGTCTCTGCTGATGAAGGCCAGTCTGATGGACTACGGTTGGCCTCTCCCAGGATAAAGACTTTTATATATGCTCAGTTTTGCGGCGGGGGAAGTCAGTACAGAAAGAAGAGTGCTCAGTGTGCGCTCCTCAGGGTGTTAACATCTGTGATATATATGCTTGCCCTCATTCAGTGAGTGCGGCTTCATTCCTAATTAAGAATTGCAGTAATCAGCCAAGAGGCTTATTGTGTGAAGTTGAGGAGCCAAAATTATTTGTGAATTCAGTTCAGATTCAATGGCTTTTTTTTTCACCCACCCTAGAAATGTTTCATTTCGACATTTTGCAACAAAGTGCTTTCATTTTGTAACAAATCTAATTTCCTTCTTAGAGTGTGAAATGGTAATTTTGTTTTGCTGTAAAGACTATTCTTGGGTTGATCCAAGCCACTAGTATTGTTGTGAGGTTTTTTTGAAGTTTGGTTGTCAGCTTGAAAAAATTAACTATTTGCATAGTTGGTTACATGAGACAGATCAACAGCTCTGGAGCCATATCTGAGATCAGGGTCTCTGCCAAGAAACAGGATCAACTGACGAGACTGGACAGCCTCCCTGCATTTATTTTGCCACAGGCAAAATGATGTATCCAATATGTTCCTTACAAAGCTTTGTCTTTGCTGGGAATGGGGTAAGAAAGGGTACGTGTAAGGTAATGTTTTCCTGTTCTGTTTAGAACTAGTTTATAATTACTTTTATAACTTTTCTTTTATAAGTACTTCTTCTATAACTTTTACAGCTATTTCAGTTCCACTTGTATTTTATGGGTCAACAAATTTACCAAATCCAGCACAATGGGGTTTTTGTGTCCGGGGCCTCAGAGAAGCCTCTGAACCAGTGCCCCTAAATAACATGCTGCTGGAGGATGAGATGTTGTGTGCAATGTAGAAATGAGAGCAATCATAGCCTGTTTAGGAGATATTAACCCATCAGGAATCCCATTCCAAACAAATATGATTTATAAAGTGTTATTACATTGCTGCTACAGCGTCATCTGGCAACTCAATTAGAAATGCAAAAAATGCTGTTTGAAAGCCCCTTTTGGTCAATGAAAAGACACCATCAACGTCAGTGGTGTGTTAGGCCAAACTCGGTGGAAATGAGTCCGCTATCAAGGGGTGACCTTTTTCGCTAAACTGGAAGAAAAATGCACTCTCTTTGATCCAAACCAGAGGAATGTGATGTCATTCCTCTGTGTGTGTGTGTTGTATTTACACCACTGCATTTCATACCTAAAGAGAAGTCTTCACGGTGGTTCAGCCATTTACTTTATACTAGAGTTTGGATTTAACCCTTGACCTTCCGTGGCATCATTCAGCCGGACTAAAATAAAATACCTTAGGCTCTTTCCTTGCCTTTCTCGGTGCCCAAATGGACGCTGTGGATTATGCCTAAGGTTTCTGCCCTCCTGCTGTGGGCTATTATGACGTGGTCATCTTTGTGCAGGAATCCTTTATATGTAGCATTTTCATCTTCATCATCTCAATATGCACACGCACACACACATGTGTGTGTGTATATATCATATATGTATTCTTGGAGGTGCTTCAGCTTTTTTCCTTTTTGCCCAGTCAACTGGAGTTACTCTCTCAAGCTTTCTGTAAGGTTGAGTCACTTTGTGCTTCTCATCTGGGCTTGTCAAATTTGTTATAGAAATGGATAGTGCTTGGCCAATTTTACATTCCTTTTAGCTTTGTTTCTACTAGTTGCAAGTGCTCTCAAATGCGTGCCCACTAAAAGAAAGTCCTTCCTAGTTTAGATCTCTTGTGATTAGTATCTTGCAATTTCATGACAGTTTTTGAAGCCTGGGCGATGTCATACACAATAGTGTTTATTCTTAAGTTTCCTATGTGGATTCTACAGTCTGCTGACGAGTGCTGACCCAGAGCTACAGCTGCAAAATGGTTTGCAAGTGTAACAATTATAAGTATTTCCTTTTCATTCTTAACATTGCCTGTGCTATGTGAGCCCAGGCAGCGATGGTTTCAGCTACATGAGGCCTCCATGAACGTGTAGTTGTAGATGCTAGTGTAGACAGATAATTCTCAGCTCACTCGTGTGGTTTGCATTCTAGGCCCGTTATGCATTTTTGGGGGTTAAACAATGATACCTACCTATGTAGCAATGTTATCTTTCCCACGGGCTTTTTTTATATTGGCAGTTTGGGGGGAGGAGATATTTCCAAAGGTCATCATGCAAGCTAATAAACTATTTTAAATGAGATGACGTTGAACTTCTCTGTTAAAATTCACTTCTATCCATATGTTTTTGTGTCTCGAACAGTCGTTGTACAATATTCCTATTCTTAGATGCCTCCAACCAGATAGCTCCTGTCCTTTTCATTTTTTTTCCTCTATATGTGCCTGTCTATATTTATTTGTACCATTTTTTTGCCAAAAATAACCATTTTTCTAGATGGAAGCTTATTTTACCTGCCTGACACCTTGCCCTTTGTACTGGTTTTATATATATAATTCCACACTTTCTTCTTCATATATTGCACACAAATGTGGTCTCTGCCATTAGCGTACCCTTGTATGCTCTCTGCATGCCTTGGTATACCTTTTAATTAGATGCACTTCTGTTCTTTCGTTGCTTGTTAACCCTTTCTTTTGAGAAGCAGTTTGCCTTAGCCCTGCAAATACCCTCTGTTTTTTCCAAAGTCAAGTCCATTTCCCTCAGTAACCTTGATTTCACCAGCTATCAGTTATACCACAAATAATTCAGCCTCTAATTAGTCCATCTGTTAACTATTCAAGTACACATGACTTATCTTTATTATGTAACATAATGGTCAGTCTTCTTACTTGCGAGTGATATTTTGGTATGAAAAATATGTTTTTCTACTTATGACATTCCCGTGTTGCCAATGTGCCCCCTATGGAATATAGCACAGATTACATGGTTTTAGAGTCTGTGCCAAGGAAAGTGATAAGGATTTCACCCTCTCTGTTCTCTTTTTGGTTTGGGGTTTTGTTTTCTTTTTCCCCTGCAATTGTTGCTTCCAAGAAAGTGCAGAGGCTTTGTGGTTACTCCCTCCTTTTTTTGCCAGATTTTCTTCACCAGATTTTCTTCAGCTTAGAGAAGTTGATGCTAACAATTTTTTGCAGGGGAAAAAAAAAAGACTTATCTCTGATTAAAAAAGGCAGAATAATTTTGACCTTAATTGCCTAATGCCAGTTGTGTGAGACAAGGTTAGATTTCTGTCACATGATGAGAGTCTGTATAAATCAACCACATGAAATATCTAACCAATATTTTCTGATATGGCACAGACTTGAGAACTTTTCATCCATTCGAGATTGTCACAATCTAGAGGACTAAACTTTATTGGTCATCAACAGTGCCGTGACAAATGTTGAAGTTTCTAAATCTTCATAATTTTTTTCTGCTTCTGTTTTTCTACAATATTTGTAATTATTTGGGGGGGGGGGGGGGGGGAAAGGCTGTTGTGGAAGGTTGCATTTGAGATCTGGCTTCCTTGGAACACAAGAGTGAGCATGGATAAATGCAATCCATAGCAGCACTACTAGACTGTAGCCACTGTACGTGTGCTCACAAGGGTTTATAAGAGTTCAGCTTATTTTGACCCAGAAGAACTCCCATATGCTTGATAGTTCTTTATTATTACACTCTCCCCACAAAATGGGGAAAATGTATCTAGAGCAAGAAGAAAGTTCTTCTCCTGCGTTTCATTAAAGACTGCAGTCCTGAAAAGACATCCTGTACAATTTCATTTGCAAGGGCTCAGGCCTGGGCTGAAGCCATATGTCGTTGAAGGTCTCGTGTTTTCTCAACTCATGGAGAGATTTCAGGCAACTCAGCTAGCAGTAGGAGGTTTCTTAGAAACTGGACAAGAATCTTTTGAATTTTACTTATGTAAAACCTCCATTGCAAATGTAATTTGTTACAAGTCTGTCACCTACCTTTGAAAACTGTAAGATTACGCTCTCCATGCAGAATTTCACATGGCTATTTTTAATGTTGTCCTCCGAGTTCCATTTAGCCTTCTTACAAACTAGCTGACAATTACGGCAACATGTTGTTCAATGTTATCTCTAAATCTCCTTTATTCCTTCCACAATTTAGTGAGTCCCAAAAGTTCTTTGATGGGACAGAGAAGAATTAATGCCAAAGTTGAATGAGTTACAGCCGCTACCACCTAATTAAAATGATTTTGTGCCAGTTGCTTTTGTTGGGTAGGATCCACACATAATATAATTTTAATCCTGTTTATATACACTCCTGGGACAGATTTGAGATCAGCATTGCCATTTAAGTGAGGTTAATCAAGCATACTGTATGCAGCTTTTGTTTCTCTATTGTGTGTGAAAGGTGACTACAGCTGATGGGATCCTGACTGGCCGTTCGCTGGGAAAACCACTACTTTCTTGTTAACAGAGTGTCTGATCATTAACCTAACCCCAGCCCCGGTGACTCTTTCTGCCTGGTCCTTGGAACTGTACAGCTGTTGTTATTCACAGAGGAGCTCATAGTTATGAACTGGGTCGTACTGGCAGCGGATACGTGACTGTACAGAGGGTAGAAAACAAGTGAAAAATAATTACATCTTCCCTAAAAACAAACACTATTTTTTGTATTCTTGGTGCGTTTTATGTATATATAAAGGACATTATGGCAAAATGAAAAAGACCCTCATAAAAATCCTTCTTGAAAAGTATTGTTGCTGACAGCCGTGACCTCTGTGAGTCTGCATGTTTACCCATAATTCATAATTAACAAAGACATTAGAACTGCCACTAGAGGATTCTGGGCTTTATTTCTTTCTAACTGGGCAGTACTAATGCTGGAAGTGCTCCCAATTCAGTGATTTAACATTTCAGGAAATCTTGGAGAGGCAGCAGAAGCCTCCTTATATAGTTCATACTCTGGGACTGTGGTTATACAGATATGGCTGAGATAATTATTCAGCTCTTGTTATTGCTGTAGTTCTGCACCTGATCCCTGAGCCATTAGAGCACTCTGCAGGTTATTACAACTATCAAACATCAAGGTCTCTTTTCTAGTCTCTCGACTATGTGGTTATCATTTTACTTCTTTTAAATCCTCCATCTGCAGAGAAAGCTTCTATGCTCTAACTTGGAGATCCGTTAACGCATTTTTTTTTTTAATGACTTCCCAAATGAGGCCTTTTTCTTACCAGCACATTAACATAAAAATATAAACTTAGAGTTTCTCCACTTGTGTTGTTTTTATTTTCTCCCTCTTGTTGATTTCTTCTTTGAGACACCGTGCATCTAGACTTTAATCCGCTTAGAGAATGAGCGCAGAGAGACGGGGGTCTTCAGAACTATGAAAACCCACAAAATCTCCCTGGGATGGTACCGTTTCTGATGGTGGGTTAAGTTAGTGTCAATTTTTAGCTGATACGTTTCTTTGCTTTACATACATTTTTGCCTCATTGCTGCTTTTCAAGCTGGACAAAAATTGAATGAAAATGGAATGGTAGCTTTAAATGAGGCTTTGACTCTCGTACTTAAAGATTCATTACTTTGTGTGCTGTAGGTGGGTAGTCTTCAGTTAGCATTTAAGATGGGGAAGCTTGTTGGAAAAAAAATCCTTGCTGTATGTGATAATATCAGTCCATTGTCACCTGTCTTTCACTGATTACTGAAAAACAAAACCAAAAATATGATCAAAATCACGTAGATCTGAATATCCGAGTCCTTCTTTTAGGTATTCAGGGTGCAGGCATTCACTCGGATGAGGATATTTAAGATAATTTTGTAAAGTAAGAGCCTAGAGCAGACCTCTGTGGGCTGCATCATAAGGGAAAACAAGGAGCTAATGCTGCTTTATGCACTAGGGAGCTCAGCTTTTTGAAATCTGTGTTTTGCATTATATCAACAAAACACCTGCAAAAGGCATTCCATCAGCACCAGGCAAACTGATGAGGGATCTAATCCACCAAGAGTCAGGGGCAGTCGCAAACAGTATGGCAAAAGGAGGAAACATATGGTTGCCTTACTTAATATTGCTGTAGTGTCGTCCCACAACATATTCCCCTAAATGGGCATTAGCTTTATTGGTAGATCAGAAGGATGTGGAATGCAGGAGAAAATAAAAGCATCGTATATGTGATATTTTGACTTTTTTTTTTTTAAACACAATGTGTAATTTAACAGATATATAATTTATGTTAGACAGGAGAATAAATGTATAATGCATATTATACTATTTTTAAAATCATAGATATTAGTGAGTGTCTCAGGAAAGCTGTGGTTTTATTTAATAAAAGCAAAGGGTAATTATGCTTTGACTTGCACTTTACTTGTTCTCTGGTTATTCTTATGTATTTTTACTGTCTCCTCTGCATGGCCTTGCATGAGAATAGCACTTTTACACCAACTCTTTGTTAAGGTCTCTCAGCAGCAAAATTTAAAATTTTGGCTTAACCCCCCTGACAGTGTCCCAGTTGTGTTTTATATTCTATTAGTGTGACATTAGAATAAACAGAATTTACCCATAAGTTGTTGGGAGGGACTTGAATAGTCTCTTGTATTGAGATAACTCTCTGAAATATATAGAGATATATAAAGTAAGGATGTATCTGACCAGTGGAACTGGTTAAAAATGGTAAAAATATGTGGGGTTTAAGATTTGAATGACCCATTAATAGTTTTTTCTACACTTTAGGGAGCTACAAGAAAAGGTAACTTTTGAACCTTTTTTTTTTAATGGGTCCATTGATTAAGCTTGAAAATTACTATGGCTGATTAATTGTAAGAGCACATTATTCGTGCACACAACTCCAACCAGCTAAATTGCAGGCCTGAAGAGCCTTTCAACTTAAGTAGTTACGTTAAAAAAAAAATTGTAAACATTCTTATCTTTCAGGTGGCTAAAGCACTCTCTTGTGTTGATCCTAGGACCTACATGTGCATGTAGAAAATACTTTTTTAATTCTCCTGTTGTAAATATATAACACTGTTCACAGAATTCCCCACTAACATTGTTGATGAGAGCACGCAGCTAGGGAAATAAAGATAATTTACTTAGCTGAATATTACTGGCTTTCTTAAAGATAGATTAATTAAGAAGTAGTATCAAAATAATTTAGAGCAGAAAGAAAAGGCATTGGGAACAGCACTGAGAAGATAAGTGGTGTCACCCTTAGTATAGAGTCCTGTTGTTCTACACAGCTTTCTCTTGTTAAAAACCAATGTGTACTTGCCACTTTAAAGCCATAGTCTTACAATTCCATGCTTGTGTGCAAAAACTTGTATTTGCATCCTGTTGGATTTAGGACAGATATAAGAATTGACTTTGGCCTTAAGATGAAATAATCAGCACCTGGTTTTCATTAATCCCTGTCTTTAAATAATAATAACTAGATTTATGATATTTATTAGCTTATAACTTGCTTTGGAATGCAAAACCACATCAATCAGAAAATGGGTCATGAACTAATTTTCAGGTATTTAGTGTTATAGTACAAGTAGAGCCTTGTTATGTTGTTTCTTATAAAAAGTGAACAATGTGAAATTGATATAAATGGTTAATTATGCATTTTTACTTTGTTTTAGGACCACCACAGTAAAACATGTTGGGATGTCAGAGTTATGCTTGTGTTGATCTGACATAAGGCTTCTTGCTTCCCTGGACCGTTGTCACGTCTTCAGAGGCACGTGCTGCTGCGAATGGACACCCTGTGGCATTCCGGTACCTTTGGAACCAAGGTGACTTCAATTTAATGTTTTTTTCTTTTCAAGACAGAAATGCGTACTGTGTTTATTATGTGCCAGGGAGCAGCAATGGTGGGCTGCTCTCCAGGCAAGCCAGGAGCTGAGGGTGACAGCAAGGCTGGCAGGGGCAGCACCAGAGCAAGCCAGGGTCAGCTCTGGTCTGGTGATGGGAAAAGGTCACATCCAGTGATGGTAAGCAGGGTTAACACCACATCGCCAGACAAATCCACAGCAAAGCAGCCGGTCTGCAGTAAAGCCAGGAAGACAAGTTAGTTGAGGATCGTCGAGGTACATGGCCAGGCACAAGCACACCTGTGGCATAGCTGAGGTGAGGACTGAGGGCAAGATCTGGACCTCCTGACCACGTATGCAGCTCTTATAAATAGAGCAAAGAGGAGGAGGCCCTGGCAAGGCTTCTCACAGCTCTTCCTCCCACAGCTCTTTTTACAGCAGTCTGATCCAGGGTTACATAGCTGCAGCATATCAGACATGGCCTTGAAAGTAGGCAGCCAAATCTGGGGTTTGGGGGCTGCACGTGCATGAAAGTATGGCATTACATGATTGGTCTTTTGGATAAATGGGACAGTTCAGGAAACCAAGAATTTATTCTTTCTTTGTACTCCCTAAGCCTAACATTGAACTGCGGAACCTCAAATTAAAGCTAAATTGCATTCCTTAAGTTTCAAAGTGTTTTTGTGGACTTAGCCACACTGGCCCCTCTAGAGCCAGTGGGAAAAGAGCAACTAAATCCTTGTGAATGGTTTAGAAATGTAATGCTTTGAAAAACTGCTGACTAGCATGTTGTCCAGGACTCATTGCTGCCTAGACAGATATGATGCACTGAAAGGAAAAATATGCATGTACTTCTCATGGATGTTTTATCAGACTATATTCTGTGTTATTCAGAACTCGCATCAGCCTTCCTGTGAGTTGTACAGATGCTCTTGATTGCTGCATTAAGCCTGTTTTTTCTCAGTTCAAGAAAGTAACAAGTTTTAAAAACCTAGCGGTAGAAGATGTCTACCTGACTACATGGAAACTCTTAGAGAGACCTGTCTTGCTAGTAGTTTTACCAATGGACCAGTGTGTGAATGTTTGTAAAATCAGAGTACAGTGGAAATGTTTCAGGCTATCAAGCAAAAGTTAAGAGAATATGTAACAAAAAAATGCTTTATATGTATTTATTCTTCTGTGTATCCCATCTGTAACTCTGAGGTTTGACCCATATTCTCATACGGGACTGCACTCAGCAATGTTCTGCATTTGTCTTCTGCTACAGAAGACCTGGCAGCAGGGGATTCTTCCAAACTGCGAAGGATACAGTGGCAAAGGGTGGGGCTGGAGGCTGGGGAAGGGATCAGGAGTGGATGGGTGTTTCCTGGGGAGCTGAAACTGCAAACTGTCTCTACCTATTCTGCCAAAATAATGTTGCCTTGGGATTGAGCACCCTGCTTGTGGTGCATTTCTCCTTGGTGACAAAAGGAAGCATGACTTCTTTAATAAAGGGGTGAGTTAGGCACTCAACAAATTATTAGCAAACTCATATACTATGGAAGAAAGGTCTAATTTGTAGGTAATGAAAAGCCACCACTACTACAGGGCAGAGAAATCTCAGCTGAAATACACTGGCGTGTACACCACAAAACCAAAATGAAAAACTTGGCCACGTCCTTAGTTTGTTCCACTGCAACTGTCACTGCAGCAAATATTTTATGTAAACTCACCCTCTGCTTGGAGACTTCTTGTGTAATTAGGTAATAGGAGATGGTGCTTCAGTTCTTCTTGTTGATGTCTATTGAGGTTATACCTTAATATCCATTGCTTTTCTCACCTTTCCAATGGATTAGAAGCAACACCATCTTCCCCCCCCCCCCCGCCCCCGAAAATATGTTTTAAAGAAGTATCTTAAGTGAGGTTAGATTTTACTTTGTATTTTTACATAGTCGTCATTATGTAATACTAAATTCCCTATTCCGTTCTCTGTTTTAATGCATGCATGTCACTAGTGGTTAGGTGTGCAGTGATATATCCTTTTCCATTTCAAAAGCATTGATCTAAGTCTCCTTCACTGAGAGAGATTTCTTTTTTTCCATCTCCCCCCCCCCCCCCCCCCCCCCTTAAATAAATCTTAGTGAAACAATGTAACATTTCAGGTCAGTCCTGTAGGACCACTGGGGTCTCAGTGTAACCGCTGCTGCAGAGCATGGAAACTTGCTGGCACAGTATTGCAAAGTGACTCTGCAGGGGCTGGATGACTTCCAGCCAGCAATGAACCACAGCCAAGAAATGCCAATATGGATAATGCAAACAAGAGAGATTTGGGGCACATTTCGATTTAACCATCTGATTTAATTGACAGAATAAATGCACCTGTCATCGGGTAATATTCTTGTGATTAGTTTTGGCTGTGCTGATGAAACGATGTTAAAAGAATGTCAGAACAACCTGTCCTGGGACTCCTACAGGCAGTTTCAAGCTAAGGAAGGTCAGTTTTCGACTAGATAAAAGATTCAGTATTACCTCTTCTTTCTTTCCTCTTTTGTGATTGCATGTATTTTACTGAGACACAGAACAATTTATCTTGCAGTGTTTTCCTTCTGCAGCCCTTGTTATGGGTCCTCGGGTCTAAACAAACACACTTAAGTGAAACGATAGCCTGTGCTTATAGAGGCTTTGTAAGGGCGTTCTGTATTTGGAAGGAGATGCCTTCACAAGGTCACAGTTTGCCCATTTGTACATTGTCATTCAGAATTGGTGGCCTTCCTGGAAATGGCTGCTCGTTTAAGAGCCAAATTGTGGAGTGCACCAGAGCCTTTTGCCTCCATTAAGTAGGTGGTTAGTAAGAAAAAGAGATTGGCGTCTGCAGCCCTGGGTCCATACCCATCTTTATGTAGTCTCGTGCACCAGGAAGTAGGAGTTGGTTCTGAGTAACAGCGTGCCAGACCTTCTTTTGGCTAGGATAGGTGCCATTTATTGAGCCATTTCAGTGGATGTAAAGATAAGAGATGGGTTAATCAAAGTTGTGTTTATTGTTACTGCATGTGGTGGGATGCCTGTATGTGCGAACTGTGGACGAGGCCCACTTTGCTGGTACATGATGAGGACAAAACTCTTGGTCTGAAACTGTAAATTGGCAAGCTGGACAAAGGTTTGGAGGAAAGACAGATGAGTATCTCCACCTTATGGGGAAACTGTTCTACTGGAGGGCAAGTGTCCTAAGGAGGAGCTACACCACCATGAATAGTGTAACAGGGATTACACCTCCTCCATAGTACCTGCTGCACTGACTTAGGTGTCCCTGTTGCATGAAGTGGTTGTGGCCACATGGCTGCACATCCCCTAGTACAGATGGAGCTGCATCTGTCCCTGTTTCAAAGGGGGAAATTGAGGACAAGGCAATTTAATGACTTGCCAGAGGTCCCAGCTAAGGTCTGTGACAGCACAGGGAATGAATCTAAATTCCTTCAGGCCCAGGGCCTGATCCACAAGACAACATTTCTGTTAAAAAAGAAATAATAGTTGTTTTTTTTTTTTCCACCACCACACTTCTAGTGGTGTTTTGTCTTCATTTTGGTGTACTTAAAGCTTTGCTTTGATATTTATTGGTTTTAAGCAGGGATGTTAATATACTGAGAAAGGAAACTGAATGACAAACCTTGTTGAAACCTGAATGTACAGTTAGGACAGCCTTTCCCATGAGCAGTTAGCACAGGCCACCCAAAACTGCACCAGTGAAGCTGGACACCTGCATTTGGGGAAAGGTTAGTTCAGACTCCTGCATCTGCTTCACACTAACGTGGCTGAGGTAGCAGTGCCAGACAGAGATTCTAACTAGATAAATAAATTAAACATTTGAATATATTTATGTGCTGAAATATAATTTGTGATAAAACAAATTGCTTCTGATTGACAAGATACAAATGCGGGGTAGGGGGGGAAATGTAAGCTAACTTTCTCATGAACTAGATTACAGAGCCAAAGTGGAAAAAAATGTAAAATATCTTTCTTTTGACTAAAGTAAAATAATTTTTTTAAGTCCACATGAATGAGATTGAAGAGAAAGTGGTGAAACTTGTCCTGTGTAGAGATACTGCAAAGATTTAGATGCTATCAAATTCCATTTAAATTCCATGTTTTGTGGGGTTTGAGGCTGCACTGGTTTATTGCACAGGTGTGAATTTCATCCTGAGAGCAGAATTGCTGTACAAGTGCTCTTGAAGGTGTTATTTTTTTTCTTTGTCAATTTTCTAAGCATAAACATACGTTAGCTTCCAGATACTGCTGAAGTACTGCTTAAGTTACACACAGTTAACCATGAAATTTGGGGTTGCACACAGTTTCACTCTCACAGCTTAAATAAGGTTTTGATTTCAACCCATTTACACGCTACATAATGAAACAAGTCAGTTAATGACCAGACACTAGAGAGTGCTCTCAGTCTGCCGATACCAGTGGGAATGCTGTGTGGGGTGGAGGTAGCGTGTGGTACGTGGTGCTGGGTTAGTAATACCACACACAAAAATTGCTTTTGATGATGAGAGTGGTGTTCAAAATAATTTCTAAATTCCATTTGTAAGCCTCTGTTAAAGGAGTCTGTTTTCCTTAGTAAATGTCTACAAATGCTACACGGATGTAACAAATGTTAAAGTAATATGTATTCATACCTTTGATAATGTCTAGTCCAGATGGGTATGCAGTGGCTCCTGCATGTTCCTAGCATCTTATTCAGCAACAGGTTTGGGCCGCGGGGAAGGTCCTCGCTTAAGTTACATGTGAACATTTGTGCTCTCCTGCACCGTTTTGTTCCCATTGGTGCCAATGTGAAAACTCCTTTTATTTATTATGCATCACCACTGTGAAGATACTGGGTTTTTTTCAGGAATCATTTTTATTTTTGGTCAGTGCCAGTTCTCCATCAAACCTACACAAATTTCTCCTCTTAGGAAGCTTGTTTTAACTCTTAATTTTCCGTGACACTGCCTCCCATTGTATGTCCACTTACAGAGGATTGGAAATGTTCAACTTGAGAGAGATTGTCTTCTAATTTACATGAGGAGAATCTTTATCAGGTGTAACTATTGATTTCAGGGCAAGTATGTAAGGCAGGGGCCCTAAGACTTGAAAAAAGCTCAGAAAAATGGCTCTGTGCATGTTTTAGATTTAAGTTTGTCAGATTAAATGCATTCAAATTCTATGAGAGAAGAAACACTAAAATATCACTGTAAAATGAATTCAGCAGATTGTGCCATGGACAAGGCTCACAGGAAGAGGGGAGAAACCAAAAAGAAGTTTGAAGCTTCCATGTGGTTGAAGTGTGGCCACTTAAGTCCTTCACCTTGAACTTTGAAAATAAGTTTCTAGGTTACCATGAAAAATGAGGAGTCTGAGGAATATATGGTATCGTTTAGAAATATGTTGTAGCTTGTAAACATGGGAAGTTTTTTTTCAGTAGCCTTGGAGGGACTTGGCATTAAAAAGAGAATACCTTAATTTGGTTTTGAAAGTAAAACCGTTCAGCAAATAAAATGCAAATGATCTTTCCAGTTCCTCTCTGTCTAGTTTTTGACATTCTACAAATAATAAACTGAAGCTTTCATGAAAAAGTTCTATTCCTGCTACCATCCCCAGCTTCAAGTTTCAGCTAACTCTTGAGCAGATGTGTCCTAGGTAACAGTGGCTTTCCTAAAGCTTTTAAGCACTCTTGAAGCAAGTGTTACAAGCATCAATAGAGCAAAGTTTCTGGGTGGTGGATGTGGGCAGCATCACTTCCCTAGATTGGTTTCCTTTGCTTTCCCTAAGTCTGTGTCAGCTTCCCTATTGGTGTGAACAACTCACTTGCTTTTGGTACCAAAAGTGCAGTGCCACTCATGAGTCGGTGGAGAGGAGGAGGCTGGCTCCGTGGGTGTGTGGATGTGGTGTTGAGCTGGTCTGTGAGGGTGAAGCAGTTGTGTTGCTACTGGGTGACACGCGGAGGAGCATCACCTTGCCACGGCTGGTGGCAGGGCTCTGAGGCAACCTGGGAAGTTGGAAGAACTTTTTGCTTCTAGGGAGAAAAACAGAACATTTGGAGAGAGAAAACGAGAGTTGATGCAATACTTATTTTATTCAATTTGGTTTCTACTTAGGGTATTGGAAAAACAAAGTGACTTTCCATCCCAAGAACCAAAGTATAGCATAAAGTAAATGGGTTAAAATTCTATTAAGTTAATGAGCAATTCGCCTGCTGTCCTGGGGGTGGCTTTGGCACTAAGTCTTAATATTAATTCCCAGTTTCCATACAGCTATCCCACCGCATCATTAAATCTCACAGGAAATGCAAATACAAGTTGCCTGTCATTTATCAATGAAAATATTGTTTAACATTTGCAGTGTATACACAACCCATTATAAAACTCAGTGGTGCATGCTCAGAAGCAAAATGTATTACTGTAGATATCAGTAGATAACTATTTATAATTAATCCTGTAGGAATAGCAGTTCTAACAGTAAGAAACATCTAAACTAAATGGAGGGTGAAAATGCCTTAAGTTATTTCCATGGCTGTTTAGGCTACTGGTTTGGCCATTTCAGGGTCAGCCTTCATTCAGGCAGCAATAGAAGTGAGCCAGAATTCATCGTCCAGCAAAGAGTAAATACTCAGGGAGGGCATGAGTCTTATTCCATGATCAAGTTTTTGGTATGCTGAATAAAAAAAATGTTTTGTTTAGGTTTGAGTGACTGTACGGATATGGCAGCTTTTGTTGCAGTACACCCTGTGGGCAAAAGAGCCTGGGTGAGTTCCAGTTTACAGCTAAACCAGCCCTGCAGAGGTGCCTGTCACAGGTGTTTCAATCAGTTCTTCTGAAGAAAGAATTTTTAATTCTCCTTAATATTCACATCATCAATTGGGGAGAACCCTCATTTCCGTCTATTAGCATGGCTTCCACCTGTAGGACATGAAAAATTACCCGAATTGAGTTCATAAGTGATCTTCCTGAGAAATGACTGCATAATCGATTTTGAGCTGGAGAATACCTTACATTAATGACATTACTGGTCATTCTGCCTCTAATACTTACGCTGTCACCTCTACTTCTGTCTCTTCCAATGGTCTCTAAGACAGCCCATTTTCTCCCCTTCTCAGCGTGCATATGTAAAGACAGAGGCCTTTTGCACCTGCTTCCTGATGACTGAGAATTTCCCAGACAGAGCTAAGTGACCTTTCTTAGAAGTATGGGGTGTTTCTTAGAAGTAAAATGTGTCAAATGGAAATTATTAAACCCAAAATACAGTCCTATATTTCTGCATGCGAGACTGGGGCAGGAACTGTTCTTGCAGCCCTGGGGCCGGGGGGGTTCTGAGGGGCTGCTGCAGTTATGCTGTCTCTAAGTTGGTCTGAGCCCTGGCAGCCGAAACCCCCGAGGGGTGTATCAGGGATGTATCACATTGTGTGTGTGTGTATATATATATTAAAAAAAAGAAAAAACAAACCAAAAAACCAAACCAAACCACGTTCATTACATATATGGTTGGGGGTTTTTGTTTGTGTTTGGTTTTTGAAAAAGGGTCTCATTTCTAAGCTAATTTGCTTCCTGGCCATTTGTTGTTGATTATTCAGACTTAATTTCTCTCTGCCACTCCCTCTTTTTTAATGTAAATGATAGTTCTTCAGTTTAAACTTGAAACATATCATGGGTGTGACCACCCTTTGCTGTCAATCTCTGGCATGTTAAGACAGAACTCCAGGCTTAGCCTAAAAGCCTTTCAGACACAGAGGAAAAAAACACAAATGAAAAGTGAGTTAAAGTCTTATGCATCTCTACAGATGCATTGGAAAACATTAGAATAGCAGTAAACTTACAAAGATGGCAAAATGATTTGTGTTTGCAGTGTTGTAAAGATCTGTCTTGTTGCTGACCTGTGTTGGACAGCTTCTGAAAGGCTGTTTTTCCGTGTAGCTTTTCAGTCGTGTGGAGGTGGTCACTGCATTGACGGTGTGTACGGCCTCTGACGCTGTTCTTCGCTAGCAGAGAGCACTTGCGAGCCAAGCTGAAGTTCACACAGTCTTAGGGCATCACTAGAAACCCGTCAGTCTCTCGGTGCTTCAAGGTGGACACAACGTGAATTGGCGTTCAAAATTTGCTGCCACTTCTGTGTGCATTGGAGTGTATGAGAAACACTTAAACTTAAATTGTATAATTCTTACACCTTCTCCAAGTACCTTGCGTGCCAACTATATCAGCTGCTGTGCAGCTGGATCTCTCTCTTATCTTTCATCCTTTGCTAGTGAGAATGATTTGGGTGCCTAAACATACTGACTTAAGGTGCCTGAAACATCTGCAAGGAATGGCACACAGTACAGCACACGGTCTATGGGTGACCTGCCAGTAGCAACTTGCGGCAGACCAGACCTGCCAAGGGGTCCGAAATGACCCCAGGTGCTGTGTTGGGGACCTGAATCCTGTGTGGTACGTTGATTACGTGGAAGTTTAGCTTGAATATGTCCCAACAACTCAAAGCTGTGCTCGGAATTCAATAGTGTATTGATGAAGTAGACTTATGTAAACAAGTTCACTGCCTAAGTTAATGTTATGTGTTTTTAGGTTTTAAAAATAGAAAATCCCAATAATTATTAATATGCTACGGTAAGAACTCATATTTCAGGCTGAATACTCCAAATCATAGTAAAATTATGGGCAGAAAAGTAGTTTTGCACACATTTGCTAGGACAGCATTGGAGAAAAAGGATGCGCTGCATCCAGTAGACATTTGTCCTTGATGGAAGCTTACAGTTTGAAAAAAGATATGAAGGAATTATTTACACAAAAAGAAAATAATTTGGGGTGAGGAGTGGTCCAGTGAAAGATATTGTCTAAATGTTTTTGTTATGATGGTAACAGTTAAAAAAAAAAAAAAAAGCTAATTGAAGCTCTGCAAAACCAGAATTTGTTCTTCAGCATACTGCTTTCAGAAAGCAGTAACAGGACAAATTATCGTCCCTTTAATATTTCTAAAAATAGCACAAAATCTTTTTTAAATAGCACTTTGGAATTTTTATCATATAAAAACCAACTGTGGAGGAAAAAAACTGAATGTCTACATTCTTTTCTAATCAGGACAGTGTATTTTCCTTATTAAGCTCCTTATTTTTACATGTTGAAAAGGAAAACAATCAGGTAATACAGGGTTTCTCGTTAACATGACCCGCTCACAGCTGTTTGTGGCTCATGATGCTACTATTTGCAGAGGTGGGATCCAGCTCCTGCACTTGCACAGCTCTTTGGGTAGGACTGAGGCCCAGAGGCTGAAAGAACTGGGCCGTACATCAGCGTTTCAGCCCTTCCTTGGTTTACTGAAGAGTAACGAGACCTCTAGTTTTCGTTCATAAGGGATCTTTCCCTCTCGCACATATGCTTAAGACAGATTCATCATTAGGGATGCTGGGCATGGCTTAAATGTAAGGCAGAGTAGACTTTCTTTTCATAGATGTTTTCAGCCATCTGCCATGTTCTTAATGCATGGAAGGTTTAATATTTGAGCAAGTTTCTTTCAAGTGTTAATCTAAGACAGCACTACTTTACATGTTTTAGGACTTAGTTTTGGATTCACAAAATCTATTAGCCCAATGAACATACCTTTAAATTAGCTGTGTTCTGTATGAAATAGAGCATTACAGCAGTTTTATTCTATTGTCCTTTATAACAGGCTTTTTGTTGGACTATTCCTACATAAATAGCTGTCCAAGACAATTTTGTGTTGCAGTTACCTGTTGCACTAACTCAGATTTTTTTACTTATAAAATCCTTTGCACATCTGTGTTACATTTCTGCATGACCCTGTTTCTCTCCTTTTGTACAGACTCTGTTGTACAGAGGTTTGACTAAACACCTTTGGTAGTGGAAAGTTGTAGTAATAGTCATCATTTTGGTGGCACTGAGTCACTGCACCCCATCAGCACTGATCTTAAATCTTGCTCTGCCGCTGCAACAAGAGAATGATGGTAACCTCTAATAATAAATACTACACTTTCCCCTCACTTCTGTCTGCGTGCAAGTTGGGCAAACGGTTTGTTTAAAAAACAGTATATTAATTTCTTAGTTGTTTGAAATACTTGGAGGTTTGAAGTAAAAAATGACTGAATATTTAAAGCAGGAAGCTGCACGAAAAGAAAATATCTTGGAAATCCCTAAAAACTTGCCAGCTGACTTTTGGTGTGCACCAGCCATTCCTACTATCCTCTAAAGAACCTTGCCAAAACCTTAAAATCTGTCCAAATCACATACAGCCTTCTGGGAAAAATTCCTTCCTGTTTTACTTTTAAACTGACAAACTTTTCTAGAAAATGCTGCAATCTGAATGCACAAACTTAGCCTATATGTGCTCACTAATAATGTAACACCTTCCTTGAAGGCAGATTGTCCTACTTCAGAGGCTCCAATAGCTAAATGCAGGAATTCAAGCTGAGAGGGGGAAAATACTGGTGCGACTTTTTTACTTTGGCAAAAATAATAAAGGTCTTTCCAATCCTTAAAACTGTATTGAAAGAAAGATATTTTCTAATAATAGAAACAGTTTTACAAAAGCTATACCTGATGTAATTTTGCAAAATATAACAAGCAGAAGTCATGATTCCCTCCCCAACAGCAATCAACCAACTGATCCCACTCAACAACCTAAAACACACATTAAACCTGTTTGTTTCCGCAGCTCAGAAACGGCAACAAGAACAATTTATATGACTGAGTTAATATATATTGATTCCATTACAGTTTTGGTGCCCTGAAAGATGGCACACAGGGGCTTTGTATGACCTTTCCTTTAATGTTCAAGTAGTTTTGAAGTGCTATTAAGAGGTGATCAGTGGTAATTGTCTTAAGAATGCCACCCACCTTTCAAGTAGGGATGTTCAGTGAGACCTGAACTCAAGGTCTGATTTGATTTTTAAAAAGGTGTTGCCAGATAAGCAAAGCATGCAAGTTATCTGCTTTACACAAAAAACAAAACACCCTCCCAACCCCAATTCCTCCCCCCCCACCCAAAAAAAGAAAAAATTAAAAAAAAAGAAGAGCAATTTATTCTATCGTAATTCAGATCTCATAATATCAAATGTAATACTAGAAAACAGAGTATCTCATTTTGGAATCAGCTTCCATGGTTACAAATGCTCTAAACTGATATTGAGGAGAGACCAAACATCTAGTTAATGTTACACCGATCATCATACGATTAACATTTTCCTGATATTATTAGTATAACTCTTATTTTTTTTTCCTGTTTCTGTCATTCATATTAAATTATGTTCTCACTTCCCTGCCTTTAGTACCTAACTTTGTACTCTGAAAACAATCTATTATGCCAGCAGACCAAAGCTGATGGATCTGTGTGTGGGACAGACTCTGTAGCATTCATGTCAATTATATTATATTAGGGCTTGCCATTAATTTTGTCTTCCAACTTCATGAAACACTAGAAGGCAGATTCATCTTTCCCCTGATGTAATTGTATTGATTTCAGTGGTGCTATTACCAAGGGAAACAGCAATAAATGACAGGAGATTCTGGCCCCACAGTTTTTGCCAGCCTGAACTTTGTTCCAGAGGAGTTGCTGAACATGACTGTTATTAAGTTGTTTGTTTATTTATAGACCTTTTCTTCCCGAGATCACAGTATTCTGTGACTTTCATACCTGTGATCATTAGGTAAATTGCGTAATCCTGTTTGACGTTAGTTTTCATAATTCAGTATCTGGTTCTAGAATGACAATCTAATTTTGTCAGAAAATCTTTGTTATATTGCACAAGCCATTTATATTCCAAGGTTTTCTCTTATTAGGCTATCTCAGATGTGACGTGCCTTCCTCTTTCATATAATCCTGTTATGAACACTCTCTACATTTAACCTACTTTCTCATACAAGTTATTTGGATCCCAAGAAGAAATTTGTTATGAGGGAGATGAGCTGTACTGGCATCTCATTGTTCAGTTTCACCTATGAGTCACAGTATTTTTAATATGAATAGCAGAATTCTCTATTATCAGTAACTAGTTTATTTGTTTTAGAATAACTGCGTAATTATGAGTGAGGTGTTCAGATAATATTTTTTTTTTTCCCGTTTGCTGTTGTATTAGTTGAGTTGGTGGTGAAGTATGCTTTCTGCTCAGGTTTTTCTGGTATAGGGTCAATGTCTCCAGCCGCAATTACTAATCTACAGATACATTTACTAGTACTGTAAATGACAAGTAAGGTTGTCTTGCAGTATCCATTTCATCAAGAAATACAATAACGGATATTGTTATATTGGAAAAAGTGATCTGCAAGTGTGCAGGCGGACTGATTAGTGATTAGAATGAGAAGGAATAATGATTATTTTTATGGGCTTATAGCTCTAGGCACTTTATAAATACAGAAACTAGACATCTCCTCTAAAGACTGTAAGCTGCTGCCCTCTTGTTTTGACTTTGTGGTCATTCTAGGTAGGTAGAATCAGTCCAGCATTACTGTGCTCTCTCCATCTGCAGACATGTTTGCGGGTAGGATCTGTAGGAAATCTGTAGTAACCGAAGGGTTTGGTGCAGCAGTGTCAAAACCACTTTTTTTTTTTTTTTAACCCATTTTTTTGTTCCCCTGCTGCCATGCAGTGAAATAAGTGACATCTGTGGCACTGAGAAATCTCCTTGTATTAAAGTGCATGGAAAATGCAGTATTTTAAAATACACACACAGAGAATTGCTAGTGAAATTACGCTCATTGGTTTGCCGCCTCTACACTTATTTAAAATACAAGTAATCCTTTGAATATTGAGAGCTGTTAGAGGCATGTTGAAGGGACTGTGAGAAGGTGTCAGCACTCAGTCAGTAATTGGAAGGTGTGGGCAGGTTTCTGTTTTCTATTTGTGCAGACCACTATAAATTGAGCTATTAAGACACAAACAAACAAACACCCCCAAAATGGTCAAGTAGATTTCAGGGAATGCTGGCATGGAAAAATGGTGCCAGTATCAAGCACTTCATTCCAAAACGTAGCCTTTGCAGTGCAAAGGAGAAAAAAAATAAAACTAACAAAAAAACCTGCAACCATCTAATAAAAGTAAAGATGGAAAAAATTGCTTGAAAGTAGAGTCAAAACACCAGGTAAGAGGCAGAAACACGAATAGAGAGAAATGCTACAAATTCCATACCACATCTGAGATGAGATTACGGTGTCAGGACAGTGGAATCACACACTGAAAATGGTATTTAGACTGCATTCTAGAAACATTATTGCTACACTGTAATGATATTTAACAAGAAAGTTTTTATTTCATTCTTGCATGTGTCTGAAGAGTGAGATGAATGTATGTATCAAAAAATGAAGACTGCATCTAAAAATTTGCTTTAAAAAAAGATTACAATGGCACATGTATTTAAAAAAAAAAATCACAGGATCTTATTTTTTTGAAAAATTGGATATTTAGTGTATGATAAATGCTAATACAACTTTTCTTTTTTGTTAGCCCAGCTATATACTAACCGAAGAATTCATATAAATGGTTGAGGTGGATGGCCTGTGGATATTGTACACAAATTAGCTTTCTTAAAATATCTCTTTGCCACTATCAGTGATGCTTACTTAGAATAAACTGACCTCCAGGCTTCTAGCACTGCAACTGAAATGGAATTATTTTTTTATTTACGTTTAAGCAAAAACCAAAATTTCAGTCTTCAGATCATTGTTATTACATGAGGAATGTTTGCTGCATGAAATACATTCACAGATGGTCCTTAAACGTAAGCAGCACATACTGTGTATACAAGATAAGTCATTATTTAGTTTCTCTGGGTTTCCACATTTAACCTGTTAGGAAAAAAGAAAAAAAAAAAGATGCTGGAAAAGAAATCTCTCTCAATGTTCAGGTGCTACAGCCCAAATGATCCTTTGTGCAGCTGCGACTCTAGTGCTGCCGTCTGACAACTCAGCTCCCAAGGCTTTGGAAAGAAATGTAGCTGGCTTAATAAAAGCTTTGTGGCAAATTTACAATTATGCATGATTTTAGAATTTCTTTTATTAGGAAGTTCACTTTATCTTGTCCAGGCCAGTGTGATATCTGACAGAGGTTGGAGACCTCGTGCAGCTCGTGACTCTAGAGATTGATGGCCAAGAAGGCATGATTCTGCTAATAGTCTTCCCAGCAGTTCTTGTAATTTTTATGCCAATCAGATGCCCTTAAATAATTACACTAATTTCTTGGAGATACGTATGAAGTACTCTTCCAAATCTGTCCCAGTCAGGCACAGGTGGTTACAGGGCAATGCAGAGCAAGTTAGTCTTTTGTAAGTAATAGTAAATGACTGCTTTTTGTCTGGAGTCTCTGTGTTCTGGGGGTACCTTTCACACACACGCACATAACTTTGTGAATGCTAAAAGTTTACAGAAGTTCACAAAGCAATCAGAAAGACTGGTGGGAGCTGTTAAGCACAGACATCACCTTTGCCTGAGAAAATTCCTGAGCAGCAAATTCCTGGAGGCTGGGAGAAGATGTTGGGAAAATAACCACATACATCTGCCTTGTTCTCATGTTCTTCCCGAAGTTAACTCTAGTTAGCAACTGGCTATTATGAGACGATATGCAAGCACCACGTCTGGGAGGACTCGAAAAAGGACAGCAGATGCAGACACGTTATTCTTTGCTTAAACTATAGCCGTAACCATAGCTGGTCCCTTTTTCCCCATAGGCATTAGACTTCTATTCAGTCTGCATCACGGGAGGTAATGGATGCAGCAATGGAGAACAGAGCTCTTACACAAAAGACACTGACTCATAGTCTTATCTCTGGGCCCTCTTTTCGGGTTTCTTTTGGATTCTGTGAAGTTTATTAGCTATTAATTCCTATTTTACATAATTTTATTTCTTCTTATAGCTGCTTGAAGGTATAAAGGTGGGAATATTTTTCATTTAGTGCATTAAACTCAAGTTCTACATAACCACTTCAAAGGAGAAATTGAACAAGGTTGTATTCCTAAGTAAGAAATCAAATTTAGATAGACATAAATCTAGAGGGGAAAAAATTAACCAGCAAACTTAAATGGATTTGTTCTTTATGCAAGTTTACTAGGAATCAAAGGTATAACCCTTTATGCAAGTTCTGTGAGAAGAGGAGAGGATCAGCTCTCAAAACTTTACACTGGCACCTGTGGGTGAGACTGCACTAGATCAGTAATGATGAATTGTGTAGTGACTATTCACCCAGACCTACAGCTAAAACTGGAGCTAATCCTTAATTAGAGCTTTTCAGAAGTAGAAAAAGAAGCTTTGTTTGGTTTTAAAACAAGTTTTTCTTAGTTCCGCGCCTTCTGATTTCAGAGAGGAGTGGAGGCAGGAATGCTGAAAATACAGGAGGAAATACTGACTTTATAGCTAGGAAATAAATTTTAGATTGCATTAAAAGTCCTGTTCTTTCTGGATTTTCAGCCCAGATTTGCAGGCACCCAAAAGTTTCCAACTGTGTAGATAAATACTCGTGTTTGTGAGAAGTACATGGTGTTTTCCTAGTTAGAGTTAACTGCTGAGCTTTCTCCATTGCTCTCTATACACCTTGTGTGATATGGATCTTCAAATTTTTGTTACAGCTTTATTAAACATTCTAATTTAAAAAAGATCTCTGTTTTGCAGCTCTCACTTATGGAGTTCACTCTTCCTCTGCTCCAGGAAACCACTAAAGCGCATGCTTAGTTGACTACATTCAGCTGGATTAATCTCCTGTTTAAACATGAAGAACACATGTTGCTGGGTCAGAGCCTTGAAGAGTCTATGAGGCAATTGGGTGAGCAAGGGCTACAGAGAGTGAAAGGGTGTAACACAGGATTTTAAATTCTGGATTTAAAAGTTGAAGGTTCTGGAATTTATATTAATTAAAATGTACTCATGTATGTCAATAGCATATAATGCTGGGGGGAAAAAGAGGTGGAGATGGATGGTTTGGTTTGCTTTAACTAGAGAGCGTAAGGTTAACTTCTGGCTTTGGGGTAATGGGACGCATGGGGGTGAAAACAAAGCATACGATCTTGCTGAATGCTTGTGAAACAACACAGTCTAGCAAGATTTATATGGATGCTAGAGGAAGCTTTAACCAAAAAGGCTATTCCTGCTCTGATGTGTCATACTGATGTTCTTTTCCTTCGCAGTTCTTGATGATTTGAGTATGTGGCTCTCGGAATAGCAATATTTTCCCTAAGAAAATTAAAATAACATTATAATTTACTGTTGCAAAATGGGAGGCACCAAATCTGTAAAAGATGTAGGCACTCATATTTCCAAAGCCAACACGAGAATGAAATGTTTGGTGGCGTTGTTGTTATGGTATAGAAAATACAACTTAATATTGAATCTGATCAATCTGTGCAATGCTTAGAATGTCCTGAATTATGTTAAGTCGAACAAAATCTCTCTTTGCTAACATTTTTTCTTACTTCCTTGCACACTGGTTTGCTCTGTTGTGCATTCAGGCTGAGGGAAGGTAACCTCCTTTTTACAGACTAAGTGCGCTCTGCTCTTTCGGTTTGCATGATGTAAATCAATATATGTGTTCAGAACCTTCCCAGCTAAGGGTATGGCTTTCTTTATGGTATATCTTTTGCAATAAGGAATTAGAAAATTCCTTTTCCCTTCACATTTATTGCATGTATTCTTCTGTAGAGTGGTCGTTCTGTTCCACATTTCCAGAGGAATTTGGGTCATTGTTTACTTGTGGCTTCATTAAAGAATGTCCAGTAGCTAACAATTTCCATCGTCAACCTTTGAATATCAAGCATGCTATTATACTACTCTTTGAAAGCACTGCATGTAGCACAGAAACCTGAGAGACGCCAGAGCAGCTCTAGTCAAGTTATAAAAAGAGCACTACCATCGCTGCCTGAACAGAAGGAACGTGTGGGGAGATGGAGGGCATTGCCATGACAATTCCGACCGACGGGTCTTTGTTCTCGTTGCGTTCTGACATAGACTTTCTTGTTCCAACATCAGGTGCAAATGATGATTATGAGAAGCCGTGCTTGTTGTGGAGAATACATGGCCAAACACCTCTTCTTCTGTTTGTTGGAGCTACAAAATGCGTGGTCAATGGAGTCTAATTTGAATGAAATTTTATGGGCACACAGAGGTTGGTGTGAAGTAAGGAACGCTCTACTTTTGACCTCTGTAGCCTCTCTACAGAGAGCTTAATAGAGAAATGTTTTAAATT
This sequence comes from Pelecanus crispus, assembly GCF_030463565.1. Lineage (NCBI taxonomy): Eukaryota > Metazoa > Chordata > Aves > Pelecaniformes > Pelecanidae > Pelecanus > Pelecanus crispus. The sequence goes on along the minus strand of NC_134645.1, from coordinate 3,142,372 downwards.
ACAGTACGTTCCAATTATTGTACATTTATGGGACGGTGTGAGCTCCCTCTACGGGCTAATTTAACGTCTGCAAATTCCAATAATTCTTTTTTGTAACAAAGCCTCTGTGTAGCCTAGTGGATAAGGTGCCTGCCTAAGGTTTCTAAGGTTGTGCTCTTTTGAGCGTGTGCAAGATGGCTGCCACAAAAGTGTTTGAAGCTGCCGCGTTTGAAGCTGCCGCGTGTGTTTGAAGCTGCCGCATTTGAAGCTGCCAGGTTTGAAGCTGCCGCGTGTGTTTGAAGCCGGCGCGTTTGATGTTGCTGAGTACGTTTGTAAATTTGAGGCAGACTTTAATATTGTTAGACGGTAGGGGAGTCCTTTTCAACCTTTTTTCATTTTTCACTTGAACTTTTAAAAAGTTTTATTTTAACTTTTTTTTAAACTATTTTAACTACTTATGTCAGCTGAGGAATGCTGTGATTCACAGCCATTATTGTAAGGAGGCTGTTATGTATTTTTAGTGCTGCTGGGACCATAGGAATTTTTGAGTGACTTTGACTGCAGACAACAATGTGGAGAATAATCCTGACTGTGAAAAGTGCTGTTGGGGCTGCAGAAAAGTACAGAATAATTTTGACCAAGGGCAATCACGGCTGCTTTTAGAAGAAATACGAGTATGCCCGGGTGTTGAATTTGTGAGTTGTTGGGACTGGAAGGAAAAAAAATTGCTGGAAGGACAAGTTGGAGTTTTGCAGAGAATTGACGCGTTCAGTTAGCCGGGAGCTGGGAGTTTAAAATAAATTCTGATGGGACTGTAGAAGAGCCTTCAGTGATGCTGGGAGTGAAGAACTTAAGCTGTTTGGACAGTAGGGGAAAAGTGTAAATGGTGCCATTTATTGAAATCTGTGAACTACCGAAAATGGTAGGAAGTAAATGCCGAATGTATTTGTTGAGAGACATAAGGCGTAGTTTGTTTCTTCTGGAGGAGAAATGTTCTGTAATGTTACATTATCTAGGAATGCAATTTTTGAAGTCTAAAAACTGCCCAAGAGTTGATATGGGACTGGAAAGTCATTAGCTGTTGGGTGGGAGAGGGAGGTTTGTTGGTTGTTTTTTTTTTTTTTTTAAATTATCTGAACCATGGTTCTTGCATGAACAAGCATATATTACTATACATGTGAAAGTGAATGTTGGTTGAAAGTTAGAGGTTCATACAATTTAACTAACTGGACGTTCTCCAAATGTAACCAATTAGCTATTGGTGGACCACAAGTGGATGGCCTCTACTATCGTTCATCATTCAAGTGTGTTTTGGGAGCAAATGCTTTCTAGTTCTGGTTCTCCGGAAGCCTCCTCCCTGTCATTCTCATCCAAACCTGGAGCATCCCTTACTGATGAGGTTTGCTCACTGTCTTGGAGACTCTCTGGAAATCCCGTCAGCTCTGGTAATCTGTTAAGCATTAGAAGGTAGATCTGATAGCTGCTATATTAACATGTGTGCTTTTTTACCATATGCATCCATCATTTATCAGATTGAATTCTTGGCACAAGATTGGGATCTGTGAGTCTCTACCTCAGTTAATCTTTAACAAGATGTTGAGATCACAGATTGTTTTGTTTATAGTGTTGAATCTCCCTCAGATTGAATCATCACCTTTTAATTTTTCTAGACCTGACTCCTCTGTTCCGGTGATTCTTTGTTCAGATGTGCTTTGTTTTATCATCTGAGCTGCTAACACTAAGCATTGTTTTGTATGGAATTACACAAGTGATGAAATGATGAAAAAACTGTGTGGTACATTACAAAGAGTTGGGTAACTGTTCATGACTTGGCTTCCCTGTGAAGGTTTGCACTTAAGGATTTTTAATTTTTGTACAATAACAGGCGCCAAATGGCTCTGATACTGTTTGTGATAAATTAGTAGTATTGTACTTTTTTTTTCTCCAGACATTTCTCTTTCCTACTTTAGAATATTTGTTATGTTCTTTCGACTTACACTGTTGTTCTTACTTTCTTTAGTTTATCAACAACCTCATGAAATTAACTTCAGTGTTTTCTTTACTGATTACACAGACTTTACATTACCTTGAAGCATTTTTTTAGCTAACCCAAAGTAGTCTCTGTGCCCTGTCTGGTAAAATTTCAGAGGAACTCAGCTGGATTGCCAGTCCTAGAGCCTGGCCCCACTTGTTGGCTCGTACATGGGTTTGGAGCAATGTTTTCTCCTGGCTCAATGCATAAACTTCCTCTCACAATTTCACTCATATACATGGCTTGTTGTGATCTGAAGTATTCTATCAGATATAACGTTTTTCTTGATCTTGAGTAGCCTGCTCTCTTTCATTTTACTGTTAATGAAATTTTTATTGAGTATCATCAACCTTAATACCATATAATTTGATGATTTTAAAAATAATTTTGTATTACACTTGGGTGTGGTTGCTGCCCTATTTCTGTTTGTCTTCCAGGTTTGGTAAATCAGATGGTTGTTTACTTTTTATATAGTACTGTTAACAGAAAGTTTATTGGTATTCATTTTAAACTTTAAATACCTTTCCTGTTAGCATTTTGGGTTTTTCTTCTGGGGGTTTTCTTGCTCAGTCCTTTCCAATCCATAGCATTCCCTTTGTTTTACTGTGGGCCTTGTTAATTTTGAGTGAATGCACCGTTAATGTGTGTATCAGTGGATCCCACCATCAAGTTCAGTTTAATACTCTTGCCCTTAACACAGCAAAATTATTACTGATGGGGATAGTGCTGGAACATCTGAGTTGCTTCTTTACCTAAGAGCTTGCTACTGGTGTAAATAAATCAGAAAGTTATCCAAAGCAAGACCATAGATAAAATGTCTTGACTTTTCTAAAACAAAGGTGTGAAAATTTCAGGCAAGTCCTCAACTATTTAATCAAATGAACAACATAAGCCCTGGTAATTTACATCTCCCCTGTTTCTGAAAGTTGGTTGGTTTTTTTTTTTTTTTTATCCCTTTGCCAATTTATACATGATTAGGTTTTGAGGCATCTAAAGCTATTTGAAATAGGAATGTTTCTGCTTTCTTTTCATTTCTTTTGTGAGCCTGAAACATGCTTCTGTTAAATGAAGTTGGGGATAATATGCTGGTTTATAAAACAGTGCTGATAATCAGTCTTACAAATCTCATTTTACATTAAAATTCTGCAATATTTAGTCATTTTGTTGAAAACAGTTGTTGAAATAGTTACATAAAAACTAATGTTTCACTGTGCACAATGCTATGCGTTTTTTCAAACTATTAGAAATAGTCTCTGTAGTCACGGTATTTTTTTCACTTTACTCATGGACTTTTAGCAATTTGTGATACTACTAGTATTTAGTTGTACTTTATAACTAGTATGCTAGTTATACTTAATTAGATATAATTATATTCTGCTCTCAGTCACATATGAAAGCTTACCAACAAGTAAGAATATGTGAAGGATTTAGCTTATTGTTTTTTCTACTCTATTGTATGGTTAATGCACAGATGGGATTATAAGGAATGGTGATGTGGTGTTTGCTTTTCACATGTTCTGCCTTTTAGCTGAATTAGTATTTTGCATCTCTTGATCTAATAGGTTTTTTTTCAAGAAAATTGTCATTGGGCAGTAGTTGCATGGCTGTAGTTGAAAATTATTTATGTTACTCTCTCAATTTCTTGGCTTCCTTTTGTTTTGGAACTTCTGTGGTTGAACAAACATCATGTTCCCAGTTAGATGGGCTTCCAGCTAGTTAAACACAGTCCAGCTCTGTTTCAAACTGTGATGCCTAAAATTTAGCTGGAAAATCCATACTTAGATGGAGTGACCTGATTTTAAAAATGCTGAGCTTTGAGATGCCCAAGAATTGGCAGATGATTAGTACTTCTAAGTGACATCACACATGTAAAATTTTGAATACAACTTTTTGAGCTGTACTTTAGGCACCTTGATTTGAAAACATTAGCCTTTGTCTCTTTCTAAATAAGCACAGACTGTTTGGCATTGCACTTCCCTTTCCCCCAAAGAGCTTATAATCAGAGCAAAACAGTCAAAGTGTAGCTAGGATATAGTGTGACATCTGGGAAATGGAATTAATGGGATATTTATTTTTCTTGTATTTGTTTAGCTATGGAAATTCATACCAGGTTTATGTCCATCCATAGCTTATTGCTTAATTTTGTGACTATAAAATTTGGATCTCTGAAAAGGGAAATTGAAAGGGTTTTTTGTTCAGCCGCAGAGCAAATACATGTAGTTGCAGAACAACATTTCTCTTGATGCATGGTTTATCTATTAGTATGCCTGACCCACCAAGCCAGGCAATCTTTTGGCCTGTTTAGCCTTAGTAACTTACCTAAAAAGTTGCAAAGTCATGGGGTTTAGATTATTGCTAACATAAAGGCAAACAGTTACAATGGTAACCACTTTTTTTGCACAGTCAGCCTACTTTGGGATTGGACTGGTGACACAGTGATGAAGTATTTGCTATCCCATGGCTGATCCATCCATTTTTTGCTCACTTGATGTGATCCAAACTAGGGGATCATTTATTTTGTTCCCTTGCCAAAGAACACGGAAGTGCCATTTCTGTTGACAGGGTAAGAAACACTAATGGACAAAGTTGATCTAGTAATGTGAAAACTCTCCAGTTCTGTTTTGGTTTCTACATATTCTTTGCTTGGCTACTTCTGCTTCAGAAAGATATCTTTCTGTTATGCACACCTGTATGTGTTTTTTAACAAGTTCTTTATATTCAAACTAAACACTTTCTACTGCGTGGTCATTATTTTTTTAATAATTCATTATGCCCTGCTGATTAATTCCATCCAAGAGAGAAAACAGTGCCACATGATTTTTATGAGTGGTCAAATACACTTGAAAACTGACTTGCAGAATTAGATTCATGTCACACAAATAGCAGAAAATGTTTGCTTTATGAAAAGTGCAGGAAAACCAAGGAAGTGTTAATCAATTGGATAATTTATTTGCAATAAATAATTCTGATTTTGTTATACGGTAAGGACAGAACTAAAATATAGTGCAGATGATGGATAAAGAGGTCTTTTGTCAGCTGAAATCGTTAACTTGGGGTCTGTGGAATTCTCCTTACTCTCTAAAATGTTGGCTAAACAGCAGCTTTTTGGCATCATACACAGGTGTGGTTTTGCTCTGCCACCTGAAAATCCAGCAAAAAGAAAGCAGCCAAGAAGCAATGTGTACTGGAGGTGTGGGTTTGTAGATTTACCTTTCCACACTTCTAATCTTAAAGTCTGCTTCAGTATACAAAACCAAAGAAGCTGGCATGTATGGAATCGCATAGCATGCTAGGGTTGAAGGTGACCCATAAAGGAGTGGCCAGGGTTTTGTTTTCCATGGATTGCAGTGTTTTCCTACCACAGCAAATTAAAGCACACATCTAGCAAAAAGTATTTTCTGCCTGAATTTCCAGAACTAAGATACCTGCATGTTGCTTGTGAGCTTTTCTGTACTTGCCAGATATTTATCTCTGAGAACGGTAGTATCTTTAACATCAGCATTTTGCAGTTGCAAAAGGATGGGTTCTGTGATTGTGAAGTGTTGGTGTCTTCCACCAAGAAATGCCCTGATTCACATATGAATGCGGTGGAATGAGACTATACATAAAAATCCTTCCATTGTTGCAGGACTTAAAGTAAGTAGCTTTAATCCCTTAACTGTGCATGGGAAAGCAAGAATAGGTGGTGTTGTTTATGATCTGTGAACAGACACGGAGTGAGATTGGTACTGGCAACACTTTTCCCCCATGAATAATAAAGTTCTGCACGTGAAGGGAAATCAGAGCATTAATATAGAACCTTTCTTTAAGTTTCGGGACTACATTATGCATCCATATCCTGGGCCAAATAAAATGAATGAATCCTTTTAGTTTTCCTACTGTTATGGCTTTAAAACAGGCAAAGTATTTTCTTTTTTTCCACTGCATTTTAATCTAATTTTAATATTCCCCAGATAATACTGAAATAACCAATTCTGTCCAATTCTGCCTTAGATAAAAGCATCAGCAGGTTTGGAACATAAACCTTATTTTACCTTTTGTTGAGCTGCCCAATTTAGTAAGAGCAATTCAGTGCTACATCTTAAACGTAGTATGACTTAGAACACTGGAATCTGCCTGGAATGTGAAAAAAGGGAATAATTTATATTTAATTGGTCTAAACCTACCTTTCCTAGGTCAATAAGAAGAGGAAAATCAGCAGCATTAATCAAGATAAAATTATCAGCTGATTAATCAGTGTTCTAATTACTGCATAGTTCTTTCCCTTTTCAGTTTTAATTACTAAACTTCATTGTCTTTTCCATATGGCCATCATGCATTCACGGTACACTTTTTCTCCTGGTGAGATCATTAATATAAAAAATGTACATTCAAGACATTACTGAAGATATAAGAAATTGCTACTGCCTACTGAGAAATTACCAAGGAAGCTGCAAATCAGCCATAGGTTACACAGGAAAAGTCTAATAAATCTACTAACACTTAAGAAAATAGATATAGTAGAAATGCAATTATGATTATCAAATCAACCTTTGTCCTAAAGTGAGTTTTACCAGTCTTATTTCATCAAATCTATCTCTTGGTTGGGTCAGAAACCAATCACAATCTGATTTAAATTGGCAAAATACATGGGAGACCTCTTAAATTCATAGGGCTAACGTAGACCACACAAATACTCTCTTAGCATATTCTCTTCAGCAGAATATTCCTTCTTACTAAGCCCTAGATCCTCAAAGGTGTGTAGGCACTTCGCCACCAATGGAGTAATTGATTTCAGTAGATATTGGATATCTAAATATCTTCTGATGATTTAAGCCAAAGTGAATAAATTTGCCATGTATTATATTAACAGAAGTCTCTGTGGAAGTCATAAGGAGAATAAAGAATTGGGAATTGGCCTTTAATGTTGTTTTTGAGTAAGGAAGCAGGTTACAAAAGTTCACAGTAGAACTGAGTTTCTAATGAAATCTTAACATTTCATAACTGTGTTGGTCTGTAAGCTATTTCACAGATGCCTCTCTGTAAAAGTCAGGAGCTTAAAAGGCAACGAACAGGATGTCTTTATGCACACAGGCCAGGATTTACGGAAGAATATCCGGGATATACTAGTTTCTAATTCAGCACCTAACCAGAGTGAAGTGAGGAACATGTCACTGTTCCCTGGTAAGAGTTGGAGCTTCATCAGTGAGAGCGGTCAGTTCTGTACATTTGGGAAATACACAACATGGTCTTGCATCATTTTAATTTTTTGATTAATGCTTTAAAGCATTTCCACTGCTTCTGATTTCTCTACCCCTTATCACTAACTGAGGGAGGGCATACAAAATTGCCTTTACACAGTGAGCCTCATGCATGAACTCGTATTGACTTTGAGGTTTGTGTGGCTGGCCCATGTTGTGAAGGAGTAGTCGAGGCTGCCCAAACACCCTCTGCCTCCATCTTTAGCTCCCGATAGCAACATCTCAAAGATCTGCTTTCTAGAAACATGGTGAATTGTGTCTAATTGCACCCCTATTTCCTAAATATTTGTTGTATTCTTGATCAGAATGTGTTAAGTGAGCACGCATACAATCTAATTACGGGGCTTCTCAGTTGTGTTTTAGCACACGGATAACTCACGAGACTAGACAAGATGAATTGCAACTACGTAATTGAGTAGCGTGTTGCGAGAGGGATGCACGCGCGGGAAGAGCCGTTCCCACCGCTCGCTGCTGCGTGTGCCGTTAGCCGGGCTGCCGGACCGGACGGACACAAAGCCTGGTCCAGAGCAACAGCCCCTGCTTCTGCCCACGTGGCAGGTTCTGCGGCTGGTCTGCGAGGTGCCTGGACTTGGGAGCATTGCATCCAAAATGCTCTGCTCCCCCTTTCTTTGCACCCACCATCTAAATAGTGGATTTCTACCATCCAGCTTCCAACAATGTCTTCTAATTTTTAAAATATTTCTGTGTGCTTGTCTGTTTCATTTAAAAATCAGTTTTTCCTGAGAAGTAGTCATACCAGTTATTCAGTTAACTGATTAGTAATTGAAGGCCTAGTTTGGAAATTGTACAAGTTTCCTATGAATATTCATAAAAAATAATTAACTTGGCTTCTGATTTAGAACCCAACAACAGTTCACTTCAATTCGATTTTTTTTTTTTTTTTTTTGATAGATGAGTTAATTATATGCTGAGGTCTAGTTGCTGGGGTTTCTTTCCTAAGTGGTGATTGACTAACTGCTGCTGGTGACAATAATCCTGGTCTGGGGGGCTGTTTTTTGTGTTTTGCTTTGGGTTTGGGCTGTTGGGTTGTTTTTTTTGTGTGTATGTGTGTGGCTTTCACAATGTTGCTCTGCAGCTGGAGGATGGCTCACCGCCATCCCCCTGCAAGGAACGTGGCTGCCCTGATGCAAAGTCCTTTCCCCATTGCACGAGTGGACCCGCTCCAGCTTATTTTCTTCCCCAAAAAGCAGGAGCGCCCTTGGAAATGAGGATCGCTCCGATCCAGCGAGAGGCAGATCCCCGCAGGACTTAAATTAAAATTCGTGCTGTAGCGAAATCCCTGCTGCCCCAAAGTAACTCGCTGGCTTTTACGAGAGGACCAAGGTGGCTGCTCATCTCGCCAAAGCCTGGATGGGGCAACGGGCTCCGCTCTCGCCTCCTGTAAGTGAAAAGAGGGGGGATGGCAAAGCCCATTTTAGACTTTCGGAGTCGCACACCCGCTCGCCTACCAGACAGGGCAGAGGGGGGGAATGTCCCACCAGGTAGCCCTGCCCCGCAAGGAGCAGGGCGTGCGGGGATGGCCGAGCAGCGCCCAGCTCCTGCCCGCCGGCGGAGGCAGAGCCAGCCCGCAGCCCCGGCCGGCAGAGCAACGCTGCCATCTAGTGCCACCCCCGCCCGCCCCGCTCGCCTTTTCAGTCCTCTCTTTCTTTCTCTCTCTCCTCTTTTTTTTTTTTTTTTTTTTTTTTCTAAAAGGTTTTTATCCCGTCAAGGAAAAACTGGCTCTTGGAAAACAACCAACTCAGTTGGAACTCGGAGATAATAATCAGTTTCTCTGGGCTTGTGAAATTGGCTCATTAAGCGTGCTTTTTAACAGAAAATATTGGAAGCGATTAAGTCTGCTTTACTGAGTGGGCATGAAATGGCTAACCTTCGGCCACCCACAGCTCCTAGGTGCCTGGCGTCGTTTTATGCATGCAGCGTAATGTCTTTACTTGAAGTGCTGTTTATTCATCACCTGCTTATTTATCTCTTTGCATTTGGCAGGCACATCGATCAATGTTAAACTGTCACACAAGGTTATTTTTCTTTTACATAACAGTAGAGGCCTAAGGTAGTGGCATATTAAAAGTAATAACTTTCTAACTTGTAGCTCAAGATGACAGCACCATTTGTACCTGAATATATTACAGCCAAAAATTCAAAAAAAAAAAAAAGGGGGGGGGAAGAAATTAAAGAAGTTAAAAAAACAGATGAAGTCTGTTAAGAATTAATGTTCTTCCAAGGTCAAAGGCTGGAAGACAACATTCCCTGCATTGCTATAATTGTGTGCCTGTGTGTGTTGTGAATGTGTCTAGTGACTGGCTCTCCACCACAAAACAAATCTTCCTCTGACCCACTGGAGCTAACTTTAGGCCTTAACATCCCTGATAAACCCTCAGGGAGACTACTTTACGTATGCTGTTGAACACTCAACGTGATTTATCCCGTGACGATCGGGTAGTTTTGCTTCAAAATGGATTGATTCATCCTAATGTTTGGATATAAATATAGGCGCTCGTGTCCGCATCCTCCTCGCAAGCGGAGCTGCCGTGGTTGTGCAGCCGTCACCTGAAGTCAGGCCACGCACATGGAGAGCTCGTGGCTCGAGCGGAACAAACAGGGAGTGGTATAGCTATCAACAACCGTGCACAGCTGTCTGAAAAACAGCAAAAAAGTCAACGCAGAAGTAAGTCTGTTCATTCTAGTTTCTCTGGCCCCCACACCCCCCTTTTCTTTTTCTGGTTCTAGTATTCTGTTGCTTTCAAACACTGCCCAGCTTTGATAGACTTCCTGCCTTGGCACAGGGCCAGGCAAGCTTTCTCTGTACAAACAGGTTTTCTTTTTATTTTCAGTCCAGCCTAAAAATGCCTACAGATAGAAGAATGTCAGATCTTTTTAGTGCTGAATTTCAAAGCGGTCCTTAGAATTCTTTCCTTCCCTTGATCTCGTCTTTGGATTGCAGCTTGGACTCGCTCTCTGTTTCTAAATATAAGCCGTGGACAGTGGCTTTCTAATAAAATGCTTTGATAGTCTTGTGTACACAAGAATTAAGCATCGGGCCGTGGTGGACATTGTGTCAGCAGCACCGTTCATGCTGACATGAAGCACTACTTCTCTCCCACCACTGTATATGTTGTCTGCCAAAGTACCCTTACTAGAAAGTGTGAATGAAGAAATGGAAACTCTTAGGAAAGCAAGGCCATGAAATGCACTTGTACTTCATGCAGATGGCATCTTGCTTTCTGGATTTAACAGAATTTATGGTTGAGGCTGCTCTATCTTTGGATCTGTTAATTCATGTATTCATTCCTGCTCTTGGGCAGACAGTTCTATTTTATCTCAGGAAGTACAAACCTGGAGGGGAGGGAGGAGGGAAGCTTGTCCATTAAAAAAAGCGGCACCTCCACATGTCTATGCTCTTTGGATCAATATTTGCATCAAAGTGGTTTAAATGTATGTGGCTCTAGGGCTGTCCATTCTTTCAACCTGACCTGCAGCATTGATTAGGGCTAGTATAAGGAAGGGAAAATAGCAAATCCAGTAAGATAAAATTAAAAAAAGTGAGGAATGTCACTGTGACTCCTGAGAAAGAAGCACTTAAAGTGCTCGCATCGTTTGTATGAACTCAGCAGTCCCCTTAGTTAGAGACTGCCCCTCTTCGCCACCCACATATGGCAGTTGTGGTTCATTTGATCGGATTTCTGAGCATAACAAAGAATATTTCAGATTATACCTGAACAAAGGTGAAACCTCCCTGTTTGGATATATGAGTTATGTCACTTCCTGTTAAAATATTCACACTGATTTTTTTTCAATTGCTACTTCACTTTCTGCTTGTATATCTTAATTCACAGAAGACACAGAGAAAGTTTATGATGTGGATAAAAATTAACTTCTACATGTTTTCCTCCATTAAGACTGTAAGCCCTTCTCTGAACTCCTTTGGACATTATGCATGCAGGGGAGTGCAAGGCAATTTACACCCGTAAGAGATTCTTATCTGAAGAGGAGCACAATTAAAGCAAAGCTGCCGGACTGACCCTCGAATTTTCCTGATTACGAGCTTTTGCTAGCATTCTGGATGAAGGAAAAGTTTGCTTTCCTTCCCTGTTTTGCTCCTTCTGTCATTCTTCCAAAAGTGTCTTTCCAATTCATTTTGAAGTGGTAGAGACGGAAGTCAGTGAGAGAGGTCACTTGGTGAAATCTCTGCTTTATTTAAATCGACTTTTCCAGGTCCAGGATTTCACTTGAAGACTTTGACTGACTTTCTGTGGCTGCTGGGATTGGATGGTGTCTTGTGGCAAGGCTTACCTTTTTTTTTTTTTTTTTTTTATTGTATATACTAGTTCATTTACAATCTCTGTTGCAGTGAATGAATTTGAAAAGGCAAGTTACAGTCTTGGATCTGAGTCTCTTTCTCTTTGGTCTTGTGGACTTTTGGTATTGAATTCTCTGGACGTAGGATCAGCCTTTAAACTTTGACCTGCATGTGTGATTGCTTAGTCAACAGCTAATTTTGAAGCAGAAAAGATTTAAGATCAGCTTTTTTGAAACAACTTCAATTTTTGATAAAGAGAAAGAGAAAAACAAAATGACAGAACATAGTATAATAGATAAAACTGAGAGGGGAAAAAAAATGACAGCTAAGAAATGTATCATGTAAACAAAGAAGTCCAGCCTATTGAATGGAATAAAATTGAATAAATAGAATGATCTCTCCTTGCTCTGCAACAACTCTGCTGGCAAAGCACTTAGCACCTACATTGGGCTGCATGAATACAACAGTATTAAGTTAGCCTCACAAAAGAGGACTTCCAGTATTAAGAGTGATCAAAGGATTTTAGCAAGGCAGGCTTGCCCACAACCATAAAGGTCTCCTAATAAAGTAGAACTGAGCAATTCATTTAGTTGACAGTATGTCTGTGAGCAGTTTGCAATTTCCTTGTATTTACTCGTTATTCAATGTAACTTGGCATTTTTTGAACATGTTTACCTGCAGAATTGATCTCAAACAGGGCTCTATAAGGATTTGATACCTGATATTTTAAATATTTGAGCTGGGCTGGTTACAGCTAATTGGTCATTTCAGTCAGAGGGAGAAATAGAAAATTAGCATGTCTAAGACATTTGCCCAAATGTTAAACCACCGTTGGCCCCATAAACCTTGCCTGCGGCAGTTGGCATTTATTGTCCGTTCCAGTTGTCTCACTTCACGTGTCTCCTGGATATAATTTAGGGCGCTAGCTGCCAGTAGCCCCGTCCTAAAACTAATATACAGCTACCCATAAAACAGTTCTTTTCTGACCTGGCATTGGTACCTCCTATGTTTGTTGTCTTACAGAATTTTATTATCCCTAAGGATAATGGCTCCTGCAAAATGGCTTAGGATTTCATGGCTGTCATGGCAAACGTGGGCTTGTAGCATGTGCTTTATATAAAAGGCAGATGGGCGTATGCACTGTAGTTTGGGGGCTAGTGCGGAGAAATTACAGCTTTAGGCTGTTTAATCCTCTAAACGCTGGACCCGGACTGTGTTGTTCTTAGCCTTTGGAGACGGGTGGTCCTAGCTAGGTTTCAGGTGTACCTTTGAGTTAAAAAATATTTTTTTTCTGGTTGCATTATATGATCAGTAGCCTGGAGAGATGCTGAGATTGGGACTGCTGGAAATACTGAGGTGTTAATAGCCAGCAAGTTCTGAGGTATTTTCATCTGAAACCAAACTTCGTCACTGTGCAGCATTTTTAATTCATGTTATTTGGCCACACACAGCGGGTGTGAGCACTTCTGTGGAAGAATGCACAGCAAGGAAGCTACAAACATAATAACCTCTATAATTTTATACAGTCTAGTTCACCAAAGTTCTCCTATGAGGCAAAGTACCAGCTTTCCTTAAAGCAGTGGTTAGCTTTTATGAACTTAGCTTTTAAAGGAAGTCTTGCTAATATTCCCCCATGTCCTTCCTATATTCTCTCCCTTCTCCTCCCTGAATTCTTTCCTCTCTGACAGCCACACGGCAAGTGTAACATTTAGTTTTGCCCACCAGGCAAAAAGTTTGGGATTTGCTGCTGTAGTTTGTCCCATGGAGTAAGTTTTAGGGTAAATGCTTCTGTGTTTGAATGGTGATTATGGAGAGTAAAGAGATCGTAAGGGTAGAAGTGTTGCAATGAATTCCTGCTTGATTTTTCAAGAGGCTGAGTTTTCAGTCACCTACCTTATAACACTTATAATTAGGTCACTTATGTAAAAATGGATGTAAGTTTCTAATGTTAGACAAGGCGAGTTTTGTAATTTTGGCTCCGGTCCATTCCCATGTAAAGGTGAGATTGCTTTGTGCGTTACGTTCTGCAGTGCTGTGTTCTAACGAGTCTGTGCGTCTTAAGCAACGGGTCTGTCCCACTTACAGTGCTAATTCAGCTCCCTGCACGTTGTGTGCCAAAGGAACCCAAAGCTCTCATTTACATTTCCTTATATATGTCTAATTTTTAATTAAACACTAAAAGAGGAAACATTTTTAGCTTCCTAAGAAACCTTGCCACTATTTTTGGTGTAAGCATATAATAAACTCAATACTCAGCAATAATGATGTTTAAGAAATATAAGAAGAAAAAGGAAATTACATTACACAGTTTCATTACAAAGAATATCCAATACAAGTATCAGTTTAGAGGCGTCAACGTGATATCTGGACCTGTGGACTTTCAGAGATCAGATTAGTGTGTAGAAAACCAGTATCCAACTTGTGCAGCCATCTGAGATTCTGCTGGGCAAATACGGCAAGATATATCAAGTTAAAATTGGCTAAAACTTGTTCTCTTGAAATCTGTAGCATTATGTGGGCCAGACTGATCTTTAGTTTAACACTGCAAATAATACTGGAGTAGATTACCCAAGGGATGTGAAGCGTTCTCCACCCCTTTGAGTCCTTAAATCAGTACTGAATGCCTTTCTGAAAGCAATGCTCTAGATAAGTCCAAAACTACACAGGTTGATACAAGAATTTTTGTGCAAAATCACTGACTTAAGTTGTAGAAGAGGTTACACTGGACAGTCAGTGGGTCCTTCTGTCTCTAAAGTCCGTGGCTCCAAAAGCATGCACAGTAGAAGATGCTGGGAGTAGGCTCCCTGGTCTGCATGAGTGGCAGCTGCAAGCAGGGGCCTGCATTTGCAAGAATGCAAGGACTTGCCAAATATTTGTATCCCGTGGGGTACAATACAAGCTAAAGGTTGTCAAAGGGTGACAACCCTTCCCCTCCCCCCCCCCCCATACTGACTAAAGTGGTGAAAAAGATTAACTTTTCTGACTGTGTGCTATGTTCTGTGCCTCTGCTGGTCTTGCACCTACAAAGGTGCTTAACCTCCCTCTGTCTCTGGAGCCTTGCTGCCCATGCCAAAATCTTCCAAATGCAATTTAACCCTTGATCAGTAAGTTGTCTCTTACTCAAAGAAGATGTTAGCAAGCTGGCTGGCATCCAAGAAAGCCAAATCCTGTCAACAAAATATCCTGCAGCTGTGTGCAGAACACACCATTACCAATTGGGATAACTGAGGTTTTGGGAAGTTTTTATCTATGTAGACCAATTGTCCCTACAACCAATAATGACCAAATATGAATTCTGCTTTGTACTGAATGAATGGACGCGTGAACAAATTAAAATTATCTAACATAATTTTGTGACATAAACGAGAAGGGAAAAACCATTAACTACTAGGAAAGAACTATCTTCAGACATGTACCTGTCTTCCCTCCATTGCAAAAAAGTACTGATCTCTTTCTTTATCACACAGCTTGCCTTTATTGTACTGTGAATGCATCCAAATAACTAAGAGATTTGGATATTTTCTTGATGTTGGTAAGGGTTCAGCTCTACAGGCAGTTTTTCAGCGCCCCCAATTAAATCTAAAGCAGCTTTGTTCTGCATTCTTCGTGGAGCCCAAGGCATGCTGATTTTTCTCCTGGGACTCCTTAATCAGCCCTGGAGATGTGGCTAATGCCCAGTCTAAGACCTTGAAAAGGGGCAGAAAGGCCCGATACTTCCCAATTGAAATTTTTTTAAGACTTTTGAAACTTTAATTTGGCAGCAGGATGAGAAACTCCATATACCTCTTCGCTTTTGGGAAAGCTGTTACCTGCAGATAAGGCGCGGCACTTCTGTTCTTGCACAGTAGCTAAAAGTGTAACTTAAAGGTTAGCTTTTTAACTTTAGTGGATATTTGCTAATGCAGATCAATGTTAGGCAAAAGCAGTCAAGCTCAAAAGTATTCGGGGTTTTTTTTTTTCTCCTATTTAAGCAATTCTTGACTGAAGCTGAGAATAGAGAACAGATGAAGAGACGTGTTAGATTCTGAACTGGTTAAAGTGCTCTTTTCACCTCTGCTTCCACTAAACTGATACTTCTGTTGGATGTTCTTTGTAATGGAGCGGTATAAGGCAATTTCCTTTCTCTTTTTGCATTTGTTAAACATAATTCTTGTGATTGTGTTTCGTTTATGTACATGCATCGAAAGTAGGGGCAAGAGTTCTTAAGAAGCTAAAAATACTGCATATAATGATCTCAATAGGAGGGAGATTATCAAATTGAGGAGGAAAAAGTATAGGGAATTAAGATATCAACTACTGTAAAGCCATGTTAATAGTCGCTCCATGTACTCTGGAAAACCAAGTATCCTAAATTCTCTGAAAAAAACCCAAAGTGTACCTCAGCAAGGCCTCACTCAGCTGTTCTCTTCTCACTTCCTTACAGTTGAATTCAGCCCTTTTATAACATAGTAGATTTGTCTTTAAAACAATTTAGGGAGGAGCACAGAGAAATAATTTTTAAACTGGAATTTTAAAAAGAATTTGCAAGAATTTGGGAACCCTAGTTCTTCTGGGAATAGATGCCTATCATCACCTTCACATGCCTAAATTATGCGCCCTTAGGCTATAAATTTCAAATACACCTTAATCTTCCAGTAGTCTGGTATACAAATAACGATGTTTCTATAGCAATTCTAATTTCAGAAAAGGACAAAATGCTAACTGAATATGATCAGAGTGTTACAGAGATTAAGGTGATGCACATTATGTAAGAGGGTGCTAGGATGTAATACTAGCTGTTTTCTCCCCAGCTTTTCAACGAAAAAAATACATGGAGGAAAAAACATGCCCATGTAACAAGTCTTCATTGACCTTACCAATGCTTTTGATGCTATTAGAGTTTGAGCTCTGTGAAAACTGTTGGCAATATTTCCGAACTCCTGGATGTCCAGAAAAGTTTGTGAAATTATCCGTCATCTGCACAATGGTGTGCTGGATAGAGGCTGTGGCTGGCACTCTGTTGGATCCATTTGTAACAGCAAAAGGAGTCAAGCAAAGGTATATTTTGGCACAGACTGTTCTTTGGACTGTTCTTTGTAGTAATGATTGATGATGCCACTAGAGACATGATGCCAGGAATATTTATTAAATTTTGAACATCTGGCAAGCTCTTTAACCCGAGCAGATTGAAGGCCTCCACAACACTGACGGAGAAGGTTATATGTGAACTTCTTTGCGCAGGTGGTTGTGCTTTCGTTGCACACACTACAGAAGACCTCTAGTTCACGACCAACAAATTTGCTGTGGCAGCTAAAGTCTACAGATTTATCGTCAGTTGGAAGAAAAGCAAGGTTATGCACCAGTCCATAGCTGGAAAAGCATGTGCAAGACATAGCCTCAGAATCAACATATTAGTGTGGGTAATGGATTTGATTTCTTTTTTAAGAGACTGTCAGATGTCTAAGAAATCATATGCTGAATTAAAAATACATGTTTTGCATGTGAGATTGCATCATAAGTTGACACCTGCATGGTATCCCACAGAATACCGGAGTTAGTGTTTTATTTTGCTGTAGTAATTTCCACATTAGTCTGTGGCTGTGAAACATGGACAAGTCATTGCTGGCACATCAAAGAGCTGGAAAAATTCCATCACCAGCACCTTCAAGCTATTATGCATATCAAATGGTAGGATAAGAATCACAAATAGCAAGATTTTGCAAAGAGATTGCACAATCAGTATTGAAGCAATCATTATAAAAGTATTATTTTACCGGACTGGACATGTCCTCTGTATTTAGGACATAAAGCTCCCACAAGTATATGTTGCAGAGCAAACTTACAACAGGCAGCAGATCAGAAGTCAGAGAAAAGGGGAGGCATTTGTCCAGAAAAAATCGCTCCCTGGTTGCTACACAGATGCCATCATTTGGGAAACTCAGCATCAGCTATTAATATAGAGTACTACAGTGTAAAGTGAGACATGTTGGTCAATGGAGCCGAAAAATAATTCACAACTGAAAACTTGTGAATAATTTTGCCCTTGTTGAACATCTGTGATTAAATCACAGTATCTTTATATGCAGTTGTACTAAATTCAGTTTTGAAAGAAACCAAATCATAGCTGAGGAACAATTTAGGCATCGTTCTCTCCGTGTCTGATGGATGATGAAGTTCTGCTTTAAGAAACCGCCACAGAGAGTAATGTTAGAGACAGCACTAGTTACTGGTGATGCTACTGTCTGTCCAGCCCATGGGATTACATACACTCTGGGTTTCAGGCAGGCGTAGCTCTGCTAATGGTGTGGAAATCGGCTGAGAGCGAATTGGGCTGAAAGAGAAGAAACCCTCAAGTGGTGCTAAACAAGCTCTGCAGCAGACGAAAAGAGAAGGCACGAGCTCAGCTTCCTTTAGTCTAGTCTACCCTTGATTGGCTTAGAGTAGACTTGGTAGTGTGCGTTAATGATTGGACTGGATGATCTTAAAGGTCTTTTCCAACCTAAACGATTCTATGATTCTATCTGGAAATGCTGCAAGTGATTAAGCCTGGCTCCAGGAAAACACATTTTTCTTTCCGCACTTCTCTGAGAAGGCATTGGTTCATAGGGAATGGAGAGCCGCAGTCGGCGACTCCTGGGATCCCGGAGTGAAGCACGCAGGGGAATGGGCTGGAGGCTTTGTGCCATGGAAGTTCCCTGTGGATCAGGATTCCTTCTCATTTCCCGTTTCAGAGATCGCTGCAAGAGGCGCATTTGTGCACAGGCCTCCTCCCCAGCAAACAAAGGGACAAATGTTCAGGGGTGTTGTTCCCTCCTGCTTCTTTAATATGCACGTTTGTAATAAAAAGGAGATTGGAGGGAAGGAAATAATCAGATCAACTGCTGTCATTTACATTTAATTGCTGTGTTTGCCATTTCGGCACTAAGCATTGAAATGTGCTCAAGACGGTCTGAGAAGCATTGGGTCCTGTAGTTGTTCTTTAAAGAAGGGTTATTCAAATAACAACCTAAGATGGCAGGTGCTCTGGAGCAGTTACTGCGCTAAACAGGTCAAGGGAAGAGCACAAAGCAGATCTCGGATTTTAGGACGTGTCTGTAATAAATGTAAACAAGCCAATTAGAATATATTGTTTGCTGAACTGAAACTTCAAAACCAGGCATTGTTGTACACGACCTATAGGAAATGAAATGAAAACAGTTCAGTGTGTGTAAAATTGATAGGCATTTTTTATCTTGCTATCCTTTTTTATCTAGAGCATCTGAAATTCAGTAAATATATTCACTTGCCCTACTTTTGAGAGTAATTTTTCATCAGATTTTCAGTAATTGGATATCACTTATTTTATGGTCTTACTCTGTGTTGTTGGAATAATCAAAAAGGAATAAAATGATAAATTGAATTACTTTAGGTTGGGCAGTTTTTGTGGGAAAGTAAGATAGACTGGATGCCTTAGGAGTAGTCTTCTAGACCACGTTTCAAAAACTTTTAGGCTAGCAAAAAGCCCAGTCATTGGCATGCAGTATTTCATCTCTGAAACAAGATATTGTTTACTGAAAGGGGGAAAAAAAAAATCAACAGTGTTTTAGTGTAAAACCTGTCTAGATTTTTAATGAAATATTGGAAGGAGGAAATACTTTTGTCCTGGCAAGACCTCAAGGCCGCTTTTCTTAATCTCTCAGTTCATTTTATTCTCTTATCTAAAGTATGTAACAGGGGTTCTGTATTTCAGTTATGAAAATGTGCATATTTTATACCACAAAACAGAACCTTTTTTTTTTTTTCCTCCTTTCTTCCCCCCCCGCCCCCTTTTGGTAAATATTCTTTCAGAAGAAACACAATCGATGTAGTCAGAGCTAACAAGCAGATGGATGTATTTGAATGCCATTATCTTATGTACAATGATATTATCTCTTTCATGAAAAATTCAGCAGTTTGGGCTGCTTTAGTCAAGGAGAAGGAGGAAGTAGGAAAGAAAAAATAGTGAGAAAAACATGATCAGACTTGGAATCCCTGAGGGGGTCACATTGCATCATTTAGCAGGAGAATAAGCAATGCAGAAGGAGCAAAGTTGGTGGAGTCGCTGTCTGCTCTCCTTATGGCGTTCTTGGCTCCGAGCTCTCTTCAAGCCCTGCAGCTGTAGGTGGGCAGCTCTTGGGCCTGCTAAAGCATCACACCATGACATTTTTATCATCAGTCTAGGAGAAGAAAATAAATTTGCTAACAGAATATAGTTGGCAGGCTAATACTGCCTTGTCACATTCCAGACATCTCCAGGTCTGGCCTGAGCCAGAGGAAACAAGAATGAGGGCCAAGAGGTTCATGATGGACATGTTATATAAAGAACAGAAATGCATTAAAAAAGGGGGGAGGCTTCTCTATAGTAGAAACCAGGTACTCCTCGTGATTTCAGAAATGGCAGTACTTGCGCGTATGAAATACTCAGCACCTGGGAGATGGAAGGCTCGGTTTCTGTAAAAGCTAACTTTAATTCTCTCTGACTTATGTGAAATACTTTATTTCCTTTTATTGAAAAAGCCCCACAACTTAAACTTGTACTATCAAGGTATAGGGTCTTGCCCTGTTCTCAGGTATCCTGCTGTATCAAGTAAACTCCAGCAGCCAGTTGATCGAAATCATGTAACTTGTATGCAAAAGATTAGGTTTTGCTCTCTCTGGGAATGGTGTGTCAGAATGATTCCCACTGCGGGTATTTGGTGCTTGTGGCATTTTCTGCTACACAAATGCTTATCTGTGTGACTTCCTCTGTGGTGGTTAAACTTGAAGAGAGAGTAGAGAAGGTATGCCTTTCACTGCACAGTATTCAGGGGAAAAGTGGCTGGAAAAAAATTTAAGTTCTCGCCAGGCAACTCTAGAGTTGGACCATGTCAAGACTGGACATTTCATACCACACGTTACAGCAGGAAAGCCTGTGATATAATCACTCAGCTGGGCAGCTGAGCTATGTCAAACATTTGGCAAAACAGAAGAATAAAGACTGTGGTGGGGAATTTCATACGGGCAAATTGATGCGTGATAGAGGAGTCGCTACTCTCTTTGAAGCTGTGGTCAGCAGCTATGCTCCCATAATCTTACAGTATGAGATGATTTGCATCAGAAGGCAAACTGGTAGATTAAATTTATTTTTACTTGCCTACTCAGTAGAGTGCTTCTTGTGTCTGAGTGAAAAGATGGTGTTCCTGAATCATGGGATCTGTACTCCAGAAGCATCATCTTCCAGAGGGTCGCTGTTCTATAGGGCATCCATCCTATTTGACTCAATGATATTTGGAGGGCAGCATTGAATTTAGCTCTGTTTATGCTAAAGAAAAGAACATTTCAGAGAAATGAATAATTGAAAAAAGATGTTACATGAACAGTACAACTTCTTTGGGGTTCTGGATGTGTCACAGAATGTCCTAATGATTAATGTTTGTGAAAATAATTTTCAGAAGTGACCAGATAGATTGACTGCAGCTTTCCGTGGCTCAGGTTGTGGGAAGAGACATGCAAACCCAAATGAGACTTTCAAAAGTCCTTGCCCAATATATAAGGTTTCTGTCCAGTTGTGCTGCCCTTTTCACCGTGATTTGTTCAGGATCAGAACACGTAAAAGTACGATTTACTTTGGTGTAAGGTCTTGAATGTCATTAAGAGGTTCTGCTTAACTAAATGGTTTATCTTTGTTTGAATTTTAGTTAAAATAGTACATCAGGCTTAAGTATAATGGTTTTCTTAGACAACTTTAAAATTATTACCTCTAATCAGGATTCTCTCCCCCACCAAATGATGAGTTACTCAATTCCTGTGTCACGTCCCTCTAGAAAAATAAAACTGTTAGTTAGGAAAATATTCGGGTCATTCCTATAAAAATAACCCCCATTTTTTTCTTTTTGATTAAATGAAGTTTGTTGAAAGTGCTGGCATTTGGTGGGCTGAAAGAAAAAGTAGGACTGAAAAAATATTTAATCTAAGTTGTAAAGGAGCTTGGAACCACACCACAAGCATCATAATTAACTTTAATAATTATAAATGTAAATGCAGACAAGCCACAAGGTTTTAATGGTGTGCCACATGCTTCTGCTAATTATTTTAGAGTTTGGACACATTCAGTGCCAGCTAATTATAAACCCTGCTATGGAAATCATCTGTTTATATTAGACTTATTGATCTCTAGTGTTTAAGCAATATGAAAAGGGAAATCTACAATGCTGTACCATCTGCTTTGTATTCCTAATTGCTTTTAAAGAATCAAATATATAAATAGTCAGCTTTTTATACGTTGGGCTTCATACTCATTCAAGAAACATGTTCTGCAAATGTAAGCGAACAAGAAAAAGATGGAGCATTAATAATTTCTCTCTTCCCCTCCAACTTTTTCCATCTTTGGGTCTCTGCAGTTCACTGACCTCAACATGGGAGAAGAAAACGCACGTGTCCCAGAAGTCCCACATATTGGTCAAGCCAGCTGAGAAGTTATGCAGTTTATCATTTACATCTTTTAATTGCACATTTTCTTTTACTCCTTGCCATCAAACACACCTTATGGCCATGAACATTTCTTGTTATTCCACTTAATGGATACACAAGAAGAGGGGAAGGGAAATTAATGTTCAAACTAACGATCACCTCCTCTGGGAAGTATTTGGCTTTATGGCAGATTAAGCCTATTGGGCTGCATGATGGGCATTTGGCTGGGGGGGAGGATTCAGAATTTCTTTTTTTTTTTTTCTCTAAGTACCACCACTATTATGTATTTCTGCTATTTCACAGTGATTTCTTCATAAAATTGCTGATTTTCATGCTGTATAAAGTAACTGGGTTTAGTGCTTTAACTGCTTGCAGTGTCACTTTTACTGGGATAGTCTCTTTTGTTAGAAAGTTACTATTCTTTGACCCTTCGGAATTGCATTAGTAAAAAGATGGTGCATTTGGAGTGCTGCTTGGTGCTTGCAGCACTCCTAGGAGGTGAGTGTTCCCTAGACCCATTTCACAGATGGAAGAGACAGGAGCAGAGCTGAATTGCTTTGCATGTGAAAACTGTAGGTATTCCCAACTCTCCAGCCCTTTCTGATGTCTTGTCCTCTAGACTTTTTGTTCTGCTTTTGCGGTTCTTTTTTTGTGCACAGGGCATTGGAGAATTTATCTTTTCTTTTCCTAAAGTTAGAATTTCTACCTTAATTGTTTTATTGCCCCAAGAGAAGGTGTCTCATTGTGGGGTTTGGCACTTGGGGTACATAATGATGTTACTTCTGGAGGAATCCTGCAGACATAAGAAGTAGAGTGAAGATGCAGAAGTGTGTCTAGCGTGAATTGTCGCACCTCTGTAACTTTTGAAGCCCGTGATGTTATGATAATTTGCATAGGACAGGAGTGTGCCCTAAGAACTGCTGTCTTTTTGACAAATTGAGAAACTGGGCCAGATCCCCAGCTAGTGTCAGTTGTAGTAGCTCTACTGAAATCCATGGAGCTGTGCCAGGCTGCACCAGCTGGGAGTCTGGCAATAGCCGTTTAAAATTAAACAAGTTAATGCACTTGACTGCTGCAGTTAAGAGGTCCTGAACCTCTGCTGCTTTGCCTATTGAGAAGTTGCTTGCGCCTGCTTAGATGACTCACTGCCCTTACATCTGAGTTACACAGACTTGCTTTGCACGAGATATAAATGTTTATGGTGGAGCGGAAGAGAGATGGTCCTTAAAAACACACCTAAGAGCTGTGTTTATGGGTGTGGATCCCTCTCCTGCTTTTTTGAAATGATATTGTTCTGTTCCCTGTGTTTGTTAAATTGTTCTGCTCAGCCTGGCGCTTTGGAAGAAAAGTCTGCCACATATGGCTTTACGCTTATCTTTTTCTAGTGCACATGCACACCCTTATTTTAATCTCTCTGCGTGTACATTAGTAGTGCAGACTTCTATTATTATCTGAGTTTATTATAATTAGGGCTCCTGGTTTTCTGCAGTTCAGCAGAGAAAGAAGTGCAGCTTCAGTTTTCTATTACTTTAAAATTCAGGCTTCTTCCCAAAAGCGAGGTACCAAGCAAAGAAACAACACTGGAATGGGCTTTTGAATGACCTTTCTAGTAAATCTCACATTTACAGTGAACAATGTAATTTGGAAGCTTTTAGAGAGCTAGCCAAACTCCTGATCTGTTTTTCAGATAACTATCCTCTTTCCTCTTAATCCATCAGCATAAACAGTAGCACTGAGAAGAACCACTGACCCATGTAGCATCATCTGTTCTCCTGGTGTTGGGGAGCAAGTAACAAGAGTGTGGAAGGATGGGTTCCTCTTGGCGACACTTGGTACAGGGCATGCTGTGACAATATGGGATTTGGTCTGGCAGCTTGCAGTGGGCCAGAGCCTGTGGTGCTATGAGGAGAGAAAAATATATCAGTTGTCTAGAAGACTTTTATCTTGGGATGCTATTCCTAGTGCATCTAGCATCACTACAACTTCCCTAATGAAAAGCCAGGCCTCCGGAGGAGGCCACAGCAGGGTGGAAGCGTCTTCCTTTCTGAGGATGGATGTAGGAAGGAGGATTACCTTTTTTTCCTACTCACAGACAACAAACATAATTCTTATGACCCACTCTTGTTCAAGTCCTCTCTTGGAAATCATTACCTGAGTCAGTGATGATCTGTCTACGTGTACTGTTTAACTTTTCCAGAATGTAAATGTTATACCTCTTCTGCAGTACTTTCAGAGGGCTCGTCTGGTGCCATTAGCATTTTAACATTATTATTAAGAACGGGATTACTCACTTGGTACCTTCTGATGGCTAGGAAAATGAAAGTGAAATGTCAGACGCAATTAGGAGGGATGCCACCTACTGTATTCCCCTGACTCCTTTGTTTGTCACCTTCTTATATGACCCCTGTTGGGAGTAAAACCTGCAGTAGTCCTCAATGAAGTTATCATGGGTGAAGCTTATGTTGTGAGCAGAGCTCTGGTGTGGTCTAGGTTACTTAGGGCTTTCGAAGATCATGGGAAGCACCTAACATTTCATCAAAAAAGGGTCTGTGAGCAGAAAATAAGAAGCAAATTAATTACATAGCTTTTATTAGACAAGGAAAAAACAATTATATCCTTTCAATAGCCTTCAGCTATAGCTCTAGGTGCTGTGACGTTGCATAATCTAGTCTTAACTTGCTAGAGGTGGGGATTATTACTGTTGCAGAGGTAAAATTTGATGGAAAAAGTTCTCTGGCTACATTGGAGGTGGAAGTGGTTGGGTTTTGATGCTGCTCTTGTCTGGACAAAAGGAATTTGCTTTACAGATTTAGATGGCAGCTGAACACTTTGATGTTTTATAACCTGTAACCAATGCATCACTGAGATCGAGGCTGTCCCCATTTGTTTTCCACTGCTTTGGTGTTACATCCCACCACGTAAAGATCACATGCATCATCACCCACTCAGCCAAAACACAGGCGTCCAATGTATAACCTAGAATATAAGATTACTGCCTAAAAGCTCTGCCAGAATCACGGTGATATCGCAAACCGGGATAGCTTCAACCACGTTGTAACTACAAGGCTTTGTAACCTCCTAGGGTGACAATATGGTAGTTCGGTATGGTGATGTATCAGTCTTGTTGCACCTGAACATCATATTCTCTTCAGAGCGAGTAGATGGGCTTTTGTGTAGAGACTATCATAAAAGCAATAAAAAACTCTTATTTTTGGCAAGCAGAAGCTGTTTAAGGACCAAACTAAACTGCTATAAAACAATAATTTTAAGGAGGAGTAAAACAGTGCTAACCTGCATGGCAAGTTCCAGCTGATACACTGCAAAATGGCAAAGATACTGAACTCCCCTAAGATAAGGGTTATAATAGGAACTCCAGTGACCCTCCAGTACAATGGGGCTTCCGTGGTACTATAATTAGGGTTATTACGATGAAGTCAGGCATATAAATGTTAACATTCTGCTCATTAAAATGG
The DNA here is from genome assembly GCF_030463565.1 of Pelecanus crispus. Lineage (NCBI taxonomy): Eukaryota > Metazoa > Chordata > Aves > Pelecaniformes > Pelecanidae > Pelecanus > Pelecanus crispus. Next base: position 3,116,884 of record NC_134645.1, on the reverse strand, counting down.
TTCTTTTCAGAGAATTAAGGATTCTGCATTTTACATTCATAAAGTGAATAATATAAACTTAACTTGTGGTTTCTTTGATTATGTGTTGGAAAGAGTTAAAATTCTCTATGTAGATCACTGTAGTTTTATTATGTAAGATGACCTTAGGAACTGTCATCCCCCTTGAATTTATTGAATTTATACAAAGAATTCAAAGTAAAGGTTTTCTAGGTTACACGTCTTTTTTCAACCCTTTGTCCTGTCAGCTCAGTCCTAGATATCTTCATCTGCCGACATGCCCAGATGCGCAATGAATGTTGATTTGAGCTGGCCCCTCAACCCCTCCCTGCTGGTGTCATTAAAACCAGGGAGGTAGCTGCTCCCCTGGCATCTTTGGCAAGGCTTGGCTTTACACTGCGGACTAAATTATTGATGAAGAGCACTTCTGTCGCAGTGTGTTTTACCCACCTTTAAATGAAACAGTGCGGATAGAGCTGTCATTGCCTCCTCACTCCCTGCAACTTCTACATGACATTTATGATGTGGTTCAGATTGCACTGAAGCAATTAATTTCCAGTAGAGCCTGCACTCAGAATGAAGTTCCCTGACAATTACCAAGGGCTGGTTTTTCAGTGAGCATACCACACAGTCATTGATACAGTATACAAAAGAAAACATCACAATATACCATAAGGGTCTGTTGGTCTTTTTTTCTGAATCTGATGCTTACTGTCTGAACATCCTTTTCACACCAATACCTTTTCTTAACAATGTGGATGAAACCTGGTGTTCAGACCCGTGCTTTGGGCTTGATCCTGCTTTCCGCTGAATGCCCTCAGATCCTGCTACAATCAGTAGGACCCAAGTTTTGCCATCTGTTAAGAAAAGCCTTACCAAAAATGCCTGTCATTTTTGGTAAGAGACAGCCAATATCTGCACATCAGACATCTGTCTGCACCTGGAAGCGAAGCTTGGTTTTTAATTCTGCATTCAGCCATTAAAATGGTGCTGGTGCTATAGGAGCTGCTATTTTATATGTCTTCTAGGTGTTGTCTGAACATGAGGATAAGCTTTTCTGTAAAGAAAGTGCGCTCCTTGCTTAGGATTTGTGTAGGATAAAGAACGGAATAGATTTTGTTTATATATGTTGTTTCTCTCATACTAAACAGTCTCCCTAAGACCTTGATAGCGAGTTCACCACGTGAACCATCTGCCAATCTGTGATGAGGAAGATTTTTGTCCAGGCTTGGGATTTATAACCTGTTTTATTGGAGAAGGGAACACTGACCTGAACACGGGGTTATACCTGCTACTCGTCTTGAAGCGGACCCACCAGCTTCTACCTCAGTAGCTACCAGAGATGGACAGAAGTAGCCATGGTTTCGTATTTTAGTTGAAGCACAGTACAGCTCTGTCTTCCCTGGTGACAGTGCTGTCAAACTAACACGGGGTGAGAATTCGAACTGGCACCTATGCATCAGGGTGATGGGCACTTTAGGAATGCATAGACAAAAATACAGACAGTGTATTGATGGATAAACTAATGTGTGGACTTGTACTTACATGCTCAGGCTCAGAGGTGAATATTCTGACAACTGAAACATTTTGACACAAGTACTTATTAAGAAAATGTGTGAACTGGTTTGGATAAAATCAGATGTATCTTTACCCAGACCATGAAACAATCTGCTGGAGACTTGGAAAGACTAATGTAACTTGCCTTTCCCATGGTTCTGGTGTTCCTGCTGTACCTTTTGGGTTGGCAGTGTTAGAAGGTGACCCTCTGAAATGTGGTCTGATGTATTTTGGCCCATGAGATGCTCTGCTGTGAGTGCTAGGCTCAGCAGAAATGTATGGGTTTAGGAACCTCTTTGTAAGCACTCCGTTTAAAAAATTGTAGCTGCACTGCAGTTGTCTGATTTTTTTTTTTTTTTTTCCAAATACACGGGATTTAAATTTCATTTGAGGAAGAGGCACTGGAAATAAGTAAAGGGATTTTTTATCATGGCATATTTAGCTAGAATGAAACTAGGAGCTCTCAGAAACACCCATCACCCCTGTCCCCCAAACCTGATTTAGATTAGGGTTCAGGGGGTGGCAAAGTGTCTGAAATATTTTGAAGGAAGGGCTGGTCTCCTTCTCCCAACAAGAAAGCTCTTCCCCAGTTGATTAATCTCTGCTTTGTGGTAAGCTAAAATGTGTGTGTGTGTAAATTGCACAAGGCACTCAAAGTTGTTGGTGTGCCTGCATTGCTGCAAGCTGCCCTAAAATGTCTCATCAGAATCTATTGGAGGTCAGAGGAACTAATGTTGAAATTTTTGGAACCTGAATAAGATACTATGAAAAATGAGTAAGGAATCTGGCACGTTCTTCGTATTTTAGTGAAGTCTCACTTTTAATGATTTTACCATTATTCTGCAGTTAAGGTTAAAATGAAAGGCTTATGGGATTCATTGCAGGATTATGTTGGAGAATGAGGGATGCTTATACAAGGAATTTGTAGGATAGCAAGCAGTCTTTAATGAGCATTTCAAAACTCCTGTAGATATTTATCAGATCTCTTTGGTGAGACACGAGGAAGATCTTCTAACCAAACCATTCACTTTGAAGAATCTTGCTGCTTTTGTCCACTTCTGTCCACCATTTCATCTGGTTACAGATGGAGCCCTTAAACATGAAGTGTCCTTTCTGCCCTGGATCTGATAACACAGATGCCCAAGTCTTCACTATGATGTTTCAAGTTTGGCTATTTTAGTATCAAGATTTGCATCTCTGACAGGACAGTGTATTTCACTCCGGATGCCTGGAATAAGCTGTACTGACACACTGGATTAGCTGTGTCTATCTTACAAATCATTTGCTGATTTATCTGGTAGTTTGTTGGTAAGTGAGTTGGTTTGCCTATTGTGGCTTTAGCAGCAGATACTAAGACAAGATAGATGGAAAATTTGGTTTGATGTCACTTTCATGTCTATCTTCTCAGTGGGCAGGCACCAGTAACGTGCTAAATTTAAAAAGGTTTAGAATTTGGTTAAACTATTAAAAAACTGTGAATTCATCAGTTGTTTCATAAGGCTGATGGGCTATTGAGCAGTCTTCCTCTGGGCATCGGCATGTTGATGGACAGCGAGTGAGGCCCATACAGCCGACCGGCACTACTCTCCAACGTTCATGGGCCTGCCCGTTCCTTTTGGTAGCTGCCAGCCCTGACTCCAAACAGCCTTAGATCTCTACACAACCCTTTCTTGAATTGTTTTAAGCAAAAGGAAAGAATCAATGATCTTGTCTCTGTTCCCATGTTTTGAGCAAACCAATTTTTCTCCTGTTTCTTTTTTTCGAGGGGAAATAAGGTGATGGACCTGTTCCTTGCTGAGTCTCTCTTTGGAGGGATGTATTTCAGGCTGTGTACTGCCAGGCCATTTCACTTTTTTTCTGCAGTTGATAGAGAAAGCCCTGGTACTTGTTCTTTAAAACACCCTGGGGATGAAATGCCTCGGAGAAGACTTGATTAGTTTAGTCCCTCTCCTAACTTCCTCCCGCTCCCCCGGCCTTTTTTTATTTTTTTTAAATAAAGCAGGAATTTATCATCATGCCTACTTCTGCAAACTAGTGTTGTAATGTAAGCCTGATACATATTTTTCATGTAAAAGCACAACCTATCAATCGGCATTTTAAAACTCCAATGTCTCTATTTAGCAATCTAAATAAAATCACTTTATTTTCAGAGGTTCAGGAACCCACAAGGGATAAGGTATAGAAGGAAGGGATCACTGAGAGATTGAAGAAATAGCATAGCAGTATGTGGCATAGGTGGAAGTTGAACTTTCCACAAGTGTGGAGTGCCAGGGCAGCTGAGGCAGTGATGACATTGGGAGGCAAGTACAGGCTGGTGCCCAAGAGAAGAGGATATGGATAGTTTGGTGGGACACATGTGTGGGCAGACACAAGCCATTGGGGACAGAAGGTTTGTGGTGGTGGTGGTGAACGGGAGAGAGTTAGGGTAGAACTTCATGGAGGAGGGTTTGGTATAGGAGGAAAGTGTTAGAAAGATGGTATAGATTTGGAAAAATCCCACATTTTACCATAGTTGAAGTGATCCTTGTGTACAGAGGCACAAATGTGGGGAGCTACTTTCCACTTCAGTGCTGAAATTCAGGGGGGGCAGTGAGGAGAAGGCTGGGTGCTGCTCCGAAGGGAATGCACTGTCGTGAACTAAATGTTGATCTTGTCTGCTGGAGCTGGAGAAAACTAATGATGAAAGAGAGATTAATTTATGTTAAAAAAAAAATCAAAAGGCCCATCTTTAAAATATCTACAAAAATGCGCATGTGTGACTTTGGGCACGTGATTCTTTACTGCTATTACCTGACACAAGTTGGGAGTCTGAGCTCCAGATTTCTGAATAGGACAGGTTAAAATTTCCTTTTGAGTGCAAGTTAATATATTTAAATATAGGTGAGCAAATTCCCTTGTCTCCTGGAGAGTTAGGACATGACTCTCTGCTCTGTTGTAGCACTTTTCTGCTGGTGCTGCAAATATGCTTTGTACAAGTGTTAAAAAATGCTGTTACAAAGCAGAGAATTAGACCTCGGTATGTAAAATAGGGAGATGATGCAGAGTAATTTGAGTAGGAAATCCTGGGACATTAGCGATGCTCCAAGTGCAAATTTTAATATGGATTTAACTGCAGAGTTGCTATTGAGGCCTCCATAATGTTATTTTAAGGTTAATTTGGAAACCTCATTCGGCGTTTTGGCTGCCTAACAGCCACTGTCATTAGAGAGAGTCGCATGGTTGAGTTCCAGTGCTCTGCTCTGAAAATCTCCCTCTCTACAGTTGTTTATGTACATAGAAATAAATGAGCAAATAGACCATTCTTTGAAAAGACGATTTTGTGTATAATAACGTGTTAATGTTTTAATCCAGTCATCTGTACTCCCACAAGGCAGGCAAAGGAGCTTCAGATCTGAGTTCTGAACCTTTTCTTAATGACAGATTTCTTTGGTCAGAAGCAAGTCAAGCTCTCCCTTTGTCATCCTGGCTTATTTTTCAGTCTTGCTGTCTTTCCACAAGACAGCAGTGAGAGATTGCTATGAAACTAATTAATGTCTGACAGACAGATCGAACCAAATATCCAAAGGATTCAGAGTATAGTTCATTCCCCTTTACAAAACAGAATACCACGAGGCAAGAAACATATAGATGACATTATTATACTAACAAATAGCTGAGGGAATTTTCTTGCTCATTTTATCCAAATTAGACAATTTAAGACAATTATGGTTAAACTCCCCTCCCAGACTGCAGCTCAGTTACCTTGATGTGTTGGTAGTTGTGAAGAGATACATATGAAATATTACCTAAGAGGGAAGCTGTGTGCTTTAGTGGACCTCTATTGTCTCTCAGAGTGCAACCACAAGGGAGAAATAAGGGTCATGTGTCATATATGCATAGCCAAAGTATAGAAGATTTATGACTTAGTGAATATGTAGATATGCTAGTGTTCTTGACCAAGCTGGGGAAGCTGTCCTTGAGTGTGTCTGAGGTTTTACAGTTTAAAAAAAAATATACTTCAAAGCGAGAAAGAGACAAACAATTATACACACACAGTCTTGGAACACTTGGGCAGCGTTCTCTGCAATCGCAAAAATAATGACTGCTCATCCTAGTCTCTTGGGGGGGAAATTTCCATATTTTTGCTTTCGAGGCACTTTCAAAGCCATTTACTGCCATAATTCATACACCGCTGGATTAAGAACCATATGCCTCTTAAAATCAGCAAGAGGCTATGTAGCGGATTTGCTGATTTAAGGAAAAGGAAAAAATAAAAATAAAATAGGCAGATTGAGACCTACTTTTACTTCAAAGGATATAATAATACCAGTTTGTAAGTCCACTCATTAAGAAATAGTTCTAAATTAATTGGATAGGGTGACAACAAAAAATATCAAACCCCAATATGTTGACCACTGCATTTTATTTCTATACTTACTGTAGTATTTTTTGGTCGCTAGTTATCCATAATTGTTGACTGTACGTTCAACAACGAGTTGTATCCGGAGGCTTAAGCCATGCTTGTGGATCAGGAGAGGAACGTTTCATCTGCGAAACAGATATTGTTGTGTCAGAAATAAGAGATGGCCCTGTGATGTTAACTGTGAGCGATCACAGTTTGCTACGTTAGATTACAGCGTGATGCTAATTCACTCTACTTTTCAGCAGAACATGCACAGATTTCACTGTTTAGCAGTAAAACACCTTTCCCTGGTGTTATTACTACCAGCATGTCTTTTGGATTGTCTGGTCTGTTGTCTGGAAATTCGTGTCTTTTTTGATCTGTGCTGACTTTCCGATAGTGCAGTTCATGAACATCCTCAGAATGCAGGATGTCTGACACATCTGTATATCAGTACATACTCACCGTCTCTGTGATCGCAAAGAAAACTTTTCAAATAACAGGCTCTTTGCCTACGAGCCGCATGCGAATGATTGCAAAGTGACTGCCTGAGTCTGCAGGCAGCCTGAAAAAATAGCTTCGAATGGGTTACGTAAAGGTCACTGATGACACTTCAAAGGACAGCCATAATCTTCTCGTAGTTAATGGTTGCAGCAGACATATAGCCCATATAGTCGTAATTCCTGTATGCGACAAGGTGGGGAGAGGTGCATCGGCATAACTGGCAACTGCCAAAACCAGTAAAACATTCAGACCTTTCAAACAATTTTGAAATTATTCCATATCTTTTCTGCAAAGGGAGATGGAAGGAAAATGTGTTCCCTCTTCATCATCTTGATTGCTTTTTCTATTTAAAACCAGCTGGCCCAATGATAACATCATTCCCAGCAGATAACATGATATTAAAATAAAATCAGCGTTAATGCAGAGAACAGGGATGCAGATACGGTATTTGTATCTTCTTGGCTAAATTGTGGTTATTAACTGTTCTTAAATTTGTTGCAGATTTTTCTGTAACGAGTTTTTTTTGTTTGTTTATTTGCTGCATCAAAACACTATTAAAGGCAGATTTGCTTCTGCTTAACTTAGACCTCTCTTGCATCAAAATAGACCCTGCTGCTTTGACCCACTTCTTACTGGACACATCAGGACACCTACACACACAGAAATAAAAAGGTGCCTTCCTCTTCCCTTTTCGCTGGCTTTATTGCTGCTGGTGGTGGGAAACGGGGAGCGGGGAATATGAGAACATGATGGGAGTTGTGTCAGTGCCAGCTGTGTTGCTAGTAAGGACCATTGTTCAGTCCTCTTGGTTTTGTGGGCAACATGGCAACTTGTTTAACACGGTATTTTGTAGAAAGAACCTTTTTTATATCCCTCTTTAGTTTTAGTACCTAGGTAACAGCTCTTGGGGAACATTTGCAAGAAGTTGCATTGATTTCTCATTTCTCATAAGGTCCCAGCTGGAGCCTTTCATCCTATTTGGGGCAATGTAATTCGGCAAAGATTTGGATCAGTTAGACACAGTTTAGAGGAGAACAAGGAGGATAATCCGAACCCCATAAAATGTGGCCCCCAAAAATGCAACGAAATGGGCTACTGAGCCCGAGGTGCTGATGTCTGGAAGGGGAGTATGACTGCTCTTTTCATATATGTAAAAGTCTGCCTCTACCTGTTTGGGGTGGACAAAGCAACGGCACTGAACTGAAACTAGCAAGATTCAGGCCGGATTTTAAAAAAGCCTTCCTGGTCAGGGAAGTTATAGCATCACTGCAGTAGGTTGCTGGAGTCTTTTACTCTGTCTTGCTTGGAACTGGGTAGAAAAACATCTGGTAGAAAGGATGGAATTTGCTTTCAAAGGGAAAATTACCTTTATGTCTCAGGGTCCCTTCCCACCGTATGATTCTGTATATCGTCATGCAGTTCCTAAAACTGCTGTTGTTACAGTATATTATTTGATTCCTGCTAAGAGGTTATACGAATGAAGGAAAACTTCCTACTTCCCCTCCTTTTCCTGGAAAGATGCTATCAATAGGTGGAGAACCTCATTACAAAATACTTGATTTGAGAAAAGGGTGTTTGTTTTCCTAGGAATTTTGTAGGGGCCAACAAGTTCAAAAGCATTGAGAAAAGAAAGATCCCAGGGATCTGGGAGGCAGGACTTGACTGCTATTAACATATATCATGCCCCAACACAGATTGATAGGTGTTGTATCTGTCACATGGGGCTGTAAGTGTTCACAGAACAACCTACAGTTCCCTGGAACAAACTGCTCTTTCTTTTTTCTCCCCCCCCCCCCCCCCCCCCCTTTTTATTTTTCCCCCCTCCCCTAGACCACCAGGAGATCATGGCCTAATTGTGTCCTAAATGCTCTGTTTTCTTGCATTTCAGCCTTTCAGAAATGAATAGAAGAGGGTCAAAGTGTGTTGCATTTCAGTGTGTTTGAGGCTTGCACTACAAATGTATCTGCCGAGAGAATTTAGCTTAGAAAATTAAACCTTTGGGGTTTTAATGAAGACGGGTAGCTACTTTTTTTTCTTTGAAGGGGTTTGTAAACCTCTACATCTACTTCTGAGAGCTTTTTCTCTGTTAATCTGGGTGAATCCTGAATGGGACTGAAATGGGACTCAGGCCCAATGGTGTTAGTAGTTTTTCATCATTCATTTCTTCTTTTGAGGTCTTAAAAGCTTTCACAGAGAAACCTGATCTAAACCTCCAGTTGCCTCCCTTCCCCTCAACAGACATATAGGAACTCCGAGGATATTGATTGAATAAGCCCCCCAAATACATGCCTTGGAATTCACTTTTTACTCCTGTTTGAAAGAGCAAACAATCACATGCCTGCAATAATGTAAATTTTACTTTCATTATGACCGTACTCCCACAAGCTAATTACATTTCAGACACAAAGCCTGTCAACTTTCCTGCTCCGTGGTGATAAAGGAACCTGCTGGGTAAAATAGCCACCACTCATGTGTTATTTCAGGAAATATCTAGCCGACTGTGGGCGAGAGTTCTTGTTTTTGTATTGAAGTAAAGAAACAAAACAGGAAAACTCTAGTAGATTTATAGTAAATGTAAGTGGCTATAATGATCAATATGGTTGGACAACATAGTTTAAAATTAATCATAGTCTTTGTTTAAGGAACCTGTCTGGTTTTGCCTTGCATGTTCTTTTTCATATTTATTGAGAATACTGACTGACATTGAGACCCTTTCCGCTGGGATTTAAGGTAGCGTGTTTTCCTTTGCAGCCAGGGTGGGCTGGAGCTATTCCAGAGGAGTGCTGCAAAAGTGGCTTAATTTCCTCCGAACTATTTGTTACTACTAATGTCCTAGAGGTTATCACCCTAACCAGCTTAACCAGCTGTCTGAGGAGAAAAAAACATTTAATCAGTCCCTCTGCACTTTAGTGCTAGTGCAGCCAGCTTAGTTTTCAGGTCTGTTTTAATGAAGACATCTGATTTTTTTTTTCACCCTCTTTTTTTTCAGTCAGGAAAATGAGATCGCTCACAGATTTGGGTTTGCCAGCTGTAATGTGAAGGTGGCAACTTGCAGCAGAGGGGTGGTGAACAGCCAAACAAACCAGGGATGAAGGCAGCCTCTTTCACTGCATGGCCCGTTCCATAATACGCTTCTGGGTGGAACATAAAGGCACTTCCAGAGGTAGGTTTAGAGGCCCAGCTGACAGGTGCTAACTCGTTTAGCTGCTGTGCCTTGATTGCATTTGATTGTGTGCCCGTAACCTGAGCAGCTTCCAGAAAGGAGTCATATTCTACTTATGGCAAGTTCCTTATGCAATACATCATGCTTTTGGTGGGTCGCTTGGCCTTGGTGCAGTACTCGGGGGAAGGAGTGAACTTAAATGAGTGTGAATGAGGTTTTGAGGGGAGCTGGTGCTTTCTTGCCTGACCTGGGCCATGTGACGGGACATATTGTTGCTTTGGTTGCTTTTAGTTTTGAGCTGTGATTTGGAGGAGGTACACAGCCCTCAAGGCATAACATTATAGCTTCTGTCTCACTCGACACCTGGACATGGGGCTGAGGAGCTCCAGAGATGTCTTGATGTGTTGTCTGAAACGGGTGGAATAGCAGTGCTGTGGGGAAAGGCTGGGAGATGAAAGTGAATGGGAGGGGAGGGGTGATGAATTTTTATTTAACTGCCCCCAGTAAATGAACACCAGATACTTAGGAGGATGCCCTTTCTACTCGAGAGGAAGCCGATGTGAATCACTCTTTCTGAACAGCTGTCGCATTGCAAGTTACTAAACATCACATCATTCTTATTCAGTTTAGCAGCACTAAGCATGATAAGATCAGGGAGGTCAAACTCTGCACTGATTGTTTAACGTTAAACCTTTGTTGCTAGTTTCAAATCTTCTCCACATTTCATCATGCTGCTGATAACTTGATGTCCAATAACTTCAGCTTCATAAAAGCTCTGTTGGTAGACTGAGAGTCCAAATACATAAGGGCATGGCTCTTTAGTTACCTGGGTATCCGACTCGGTAAAATCAATAGGAACCGGTGTTTCAGTACCTATATGAAACTGGTCCCTAATACGTAGCAATGCACAGCATGTGTCCAGATGTTTAATAGACTCAGTTGAGGTGAATGGTACTTGGGCAGTTGTCCAGAATTACTGCTGGGTGAATTACTACTTCATGCTTTTGGTCTGTCACTAATGAAATTGTGTGATGTGCATCTCCGTTCAGAGTCCTCAAAGCCTGTGCACAACCTGTATCACCTGTAAACCTCAGTCACGTGACAATGCTACATTGGCTTTCTGCAGGGTTTTTTCATGGCAATGGTCACCCTGAAAGGTGTCCATTGCAATGTTATGAACATACTTGCGGGCACTTCTCAGTCTCCTAACCTTTACGGTTTGACATATCTACTGGAAAGTAATAGCGCATGATTTCTAGGACAAGGTGATTCAGACCCTTTGCTTTGCTGATTAACATACCGCTACCTTCTTCAGCGGAACAACATGCATTTGCGCTACTGAGAATCTGTCCCAAAGGACTAAGGAAGTAGGAGTGTAAAATAAAGTTTTACTCTGATGTTATTAAATAGCTCTGTCTTTGGAAAAGAGCACAAATACTCCCATTATATATGAAATGAGTCTGAAAGTTTAGATAAATGTATAAGTATCCCGTTAAGTAGTGCTTGGCTGAACACTTTTTTCATGAAATAGTTGTTCTTCTGAACATACTTGGTATTTTGAGAGGAAATGGTGGTAGTGGTGAGGACATGGCGGCTTAAAAAAGCCCTAATAGTGCAAAGTAATTTTTCCCATACATTTTCATGAGTATTTTTTATTATACATTGCACACATCCTAAATACATAATTATGTGCTGTCTTGGCCGATTGAGTAAGTAATACTTTTTTTTTTTAAATGAATATTTAACAAATGGAGTGCAATGGCTTCAATGTGGGGAACATAACATAATACGGGTTTTAAAAATCTGCCTAATTATGCACTTAACCAAGACATGAGGACAGTTCCTCTAGAGCCATTCTGGCCTGTCAAGTAAATAATATGCATTTTACAAACCCAACTAATTATGGATTTACCCACGGGACTGTAAAAGATCTGAAGATGCAGGTAAGTAATATGCACTTTATAGCTAACCATGCATGGGGAATTTAATTTAATTAAAAATGTGGTAGGTAAAAAAAGAAAGAGTAAATAATGCCTATAATCTCTCAAAAGCCAGGAAATTCAAGTTAAGTTAGCTCCCGTGCCATCTTGAAAAAGTCAACATACCAGTGAGAAATATCCAAGAGTGGGATTCACGTGGGTGGAAGTATTTTTCTTGAAGGAGATCGCATTGCTTTCCTGGAGCTCTCTGTGATTCAAAGTGTGTCTTCTGGCCATCAGGAGTGCAGACTCGGGGCTCCTCTTTAAGATTACATTGCGGGTTCAGGGGCATGGCGTGCCCAAAGTCTGCCTCTGTTTACACTTGCGCATTTTCCCACAGATTTTTATACTAGACTGGCTACAGGCCTGACTAGGAAAGAAAAGAAGAATGGAAATCTGGGTTCATATTTGTTTTTATTAATATGCATTTGCCAAGGCGCTGGAGGAATTTTCGGATCTGCTTAGGGGATACGAAGATGACTTGCTGTAAGCTGACATTGTGCTCTTTCTGAACCACTGGAAAAGAAACACTAAGGCTTGAATGCTCCATCTTCTATCTCTTTTTTTAAATACATTGTACGGACAAGAAGGCAAAAGGTGGCATCACAACTTTTAAAGTCTTGAATGAGAAAAACATTCTGAGCTTAATCCTGCAAAGTACCAAGAACACTGTGCATATTTTAGTGTGTCACTAACCCTCTGTATACATGACTGCACCAAGGTTCGTGCCTGAGGAAGACTGACTTTTGAGCAGACTACCTTATAATTTATCAAACCAAAGAAATCCTGATCTCAGGTGAAAGTATAATTAGGAGTGTTAACCAGGGTACATGCGTAGTGCAAGTGTTTGTACACACACATGCTTAGACGTACTAAACCAGTGATTTCTTCACTGAAGGCTTTAACAGGTGAATCTGAAAGATTGCAGGCAGCAGGTTTCCTTAGGAAACAGTCACGCAGCAATAAAGCACTGAACAGTTAATGGTGATCCATCCTTTCCACTTCTCAAACAGTATACAAAGCCTTTTTTTTTTTTTTTTTTTTTTTTGAGTCTTCCCCTTTTTTTCTAAAGTCTGAAAAACAATGTTGGGACACCTAAAATGCACCAGTCCCCTTTCAGATTGCTGAGCGATACACAAAGACATTGTCTGACATTTTTCCCCCATTTTATACACCAAAGTTGTGTTCTGAATATAAATTTCTGCAAGCTATTGAGATCACAAGTATGAAATCTGAAACTGCTGGTTCTATGATGATAAAGGGACATGCTCTTTAAAAGAACCCATTTTTGCTGCAAGCAATGAACATGCTATGTGGAAAGAGACCTAGATTTGAAGTAGAGTTTGAACTGCTGCAGGGATTGCATTACATCCTTCTAACATTCTTCTTCCTTGGTCAGACAGAAGCTTCTTTTTGTTGTTTATATGTTTACTTTGTGAATGTTAGATTGGAAAACTTCTATTAACCCTCTTCTTCTTGGCTCCCTTTCTTCCTCTGTCTTTCCCTGTCACCCACCTCCCCAGCATTTACTGAAGATAGCGGTTCCGTTTGGGATCTGAAGAACTGTATTGTTTAGCCACAAAACCATCTTCTCCAGCTTTTGCTCTTTCCTTAAAAATACACTATTCTTTTTAAAATGCAAAGTGGATTTGTGGTATTGGATTACTTACTGAAACTAGATACAGAAATTTATTATTAGGAAATCAAGTTTCATGCTAGGAGAGATTGGAGCACAGTCAAATTAACAACCTGGCTTGTATTTTAACTGTATTATGGTCTCACTGTTCTGTTTATGTTTCTCACAAAAAACCCAAACACAATAGCAGCAATTACTGAAAAAAAAACCCCAAACCAAAAAACCCCAAACAACCAAAAAACAACAACCACCACCACCAAAAAAAAAAACCAAACCCAAACCCCACAACTGATGTTTATTGCTTAGAAATAGCTGCTTTTGTTTCAGATGCTTTGGAAAGCAGAGGAGCAAAATGAGCTAGGGGCAAGGGTGTTTCAGGACCAAATACTGCAAACAAAACTCACCTGGAGCTTTTGAGGAGTGAAAGATCAGACTGCAGTGAACAATTTCTTGCCAGCAATTGCCTTGAGTGTTGGGTCACCATTGGAAAAATAATATGATAATCTTTACATTAACTTCAGTAGTTTTCTTTGTGCCAATTGCTCCTATTGTTGCTCTGCTCAGCTAAGCTGGCATGACGGGAGGTGTATTACTGGACTGCTTAAGAGAAGACTTGCTTGAGTTCTCAAGCAAGGTGAATAGGACATGGAGAATCTGACAAAAGTGTTTTATCTGAGCTGTTCTCTTAATTAAATTAGTCCCATTCCAATAGCCAGCTGAATAGTGTTGTCAAGGAGGAGACAGCCACCTTACGAAACCTCTCCTGTAAAACTTACTGTATTTTTAAATTCTTGGATACTTTCGGTGCCATCTGTAGCTCACACATCGCATTCTTCACCATGCCATTACCTTATAGAAGTAGATGAAGAATAAGAAATTATTTTATCTAAGTCAGAAAGGGAATATGCTGAGAAAACTCCTTTGTGAAGGGAGAAATCAAGTCATCGCACAACATTGGGGAACACAAGATGTGTTAATTTAGATATTCTTTTAATAGTAACCATTTTAGTAGCAGCATGTCAGGATCATTTATCAACTGATGCTGATGTTATTGGTGGCTTAAAAAAAATTCTTGCCTCAGCTTTAGGCAATTTAAGAAACATTTTTGGTTCCTTGCTTCTCTGACGCCTAATGGCCAAATCCTGCTCCCTCTCTCCATTCGGGAGCTCTTCAAGAATTGGTACCTTTTGTCATGTGATTTAAGACCCACAGGATTTGGCCCTGAGAACCTTAGGATGTGTGTGTGAAGTTTTCCTAGGTCTGAGCAAGGAAATCGTGGTGGTTTTTTTTTCTTTAGCTTTCTCCCTAAGTGCACCAAGAATTCAGAGGGAATTAGAATAAAATTTCTGTGGAATTTTCTTGAAGCAGAGGGGAGAGTTGTGCTTGCACAGGGCTTGACAGCTCTTGACAGTGCTGCAGAAAATGCAAACATGCTGCAGAGCAGCCCGGGCTGCGTACCATAGAGTGTGAGTGCCCTCTGCTGCTCCTGAACACGCTGTACATGCCGGGTAGCTCGCTTTTGTTTTATTATTTTTAATAAAGGTAAAACCTTCAAAAAAAGGTGTTTACCCTTGTGATGCACAGTGAATGCATACTGGTTACACCAGATCTTTTTAACGAATGGGTCATATTCTAAGCTCGGTAAGAGGTACTGGTGTCAGCAGTCAATGGAATTTACTGAATTTACTACTATAAATATCATAATATTTTTATGAACATTTACAGTGGTGAGTAATTTCCAGAGCTGTAGTAACAAGCTCAGTGAATAATTCCAGTATCTATATGTGAATAAAGTGAAATGCTTTGAAGTACTTAAAAGTAAATTTTAATATATTCCCTTAGTACTCAGGTCATTTATGGTCACAGTTCCCAACTCATTTATTTATAACAGAATTTAAAGGGGAAAAAAAAAAGTTTCCTAGGTGGAGCTTCTACAAAATCTAGCAGATCTATTTTAAACAAAGTATTTTAGCTTTTCATTCATATTCATATTATTTTGTGCTTCTCCATATAACTTATACTGACAGCAGCTTTTATGGAATACTAATATTCTCTCACACACATTACATATCTAAAGCTACTAATTACAAATCACATTTTACACAAGCTTTGAAAAGGAAGCTCCAACACTTTGTAGAATATTCTTTTAAATAGCCTAGTACAATATTAAATAATCATTAGACAAAGATTATTATAAAATCAGGCTGCCAAATTACTGACTTCGTATTTTCTGCAGCCCTAATCTTTCATTTCTTCCTCAAGCAAAACTCCCACTGATTTGAAGAACGCAAGATTTAGGTCTGTCGCAGCACAGCAGAACATCCATATGAACTACATTGTGGCTGGATATAGTATTTCACTATTATCTAGAAATCGGGTGCAGATTGTATATTGTGAACCTGCAACTGGGAAACTTCATGGCTCTTTGCCAAGTGGTCTGAGGACGTCAATAAGGTCTAAAGTGTCTTCACAGTTACACTTGTGAATGTCAGCTGGAAATAACTTTAAAGTGAATTCCAGGTTTACAATAAACAGCATATTGAAATCTGCTGTGAAAGACAGTTCTCCGGTTCTGGGGCAGCTGCTTCCATGGGACCCGTGGAAAAATGCAGCCTGTGGTACGCTGTACTGAACAGAAGCAGCTTACATGGTATCTGATGGTGGCCTCTTTTGATTCATTAAGAATGCCTCCATTCTTTTTTTGTCCCAAGTTCAGCACTATTCTGGATAGAGCCTTAAGCAATTTAAAGCGTCACCATGAAATTAATGCTGTGAAAAATCAATACAATTGTAATTTAACGTCACGCAAGTTAGCTCAAAGTGAATGTGCTGTAGAATTGACTGGAAGGAGCATCCCACAAGTAGTGCAGGTGGCCCAATACATCTGTGCCTCCTGACACCTCAGTTCAAATATGTGTTCGTTTTGTTGATTCAGATCAGTGTTTTTTCATGCTCCCCACAATGATGTAAATCAGAACTAATTTAGTAGTTCTTGCACAAGAAATGTGTATTGCAAAGCTCTGCAAATCAGGACCGAAGTGCCTTGACAAAGCCGTGTGTGGTAAATTCACGCACAGATATATCTTCCCTCTCTTCTTCTGCTCCATGCTATTGTTCTTTTGCTTCCACGAGGATTGAAACTCACCTCAAATCTTGAAGATAAATCAAATTCATAACCTTAAGTGGATATGCAATTCCATAGAGAACAAGCCTGACAAAGATAGTGAGGCTAATACAATTGTAAGACAGTCGACTAGCCTAGGGGTTTTCCTTTAATGTTACTTCTGCTGCAATCAGACATTGGCACAAATTCAGACCTGGTACAGGCAGGAGCTCTTGAGAACTACATGAGATCCTGGGCTAATGAGACTGCTCCTAGCACTGCTTGCTAAGTTCATGGGGAATGTCAATGCTTCCTGCCCTAGGAGCTTGCAAAGAAAGATGCAAATCTGTGGCCAAGTTACAGGCTGGGATGAAACTTGAACAAATGACATTCAAGCAAGGTCTGTGCTGAGAACTGGCTGAAAACAGGAAATGCTGTGAATTTGGATGTCGGCATTTCTATGTTCTGGTAGGTGAGTAAGTACAAGCATGGAAGAGAAGTAGTATCTTATCTTAAAACTACTGCTGTTTTTACTTTCTGTACTATACCTGGGAACTGAGTCTTCGTCATAATACAAGTGTGTTCTGTCTGTTTGGATATTAGATACTGAGACCAGATCACTTAATCTCATGTCTTACACAGTCAGAATTTTAATAGCAAAACTTGAAACTGAAATACTTTTTTTGAGTGTTGGGATTTAACCCTCCGTCTGAAATAGATGTCTGGATCCAGGCACTATTTAATAACCTTGGCCTTCTTATAAACACCATTTGCCTTTTCTGTTTAAAAGCATCTCTCCAGGGAGTCGTGGGTGATCAGGGCTCCCAAGAGCCTACCATACTACTATGCCATGAATCATCTAGTGAACTGGCTACTGTTTAAACACCTTCCCCTTCAGTTCTGCCATCCCTCCTAGCACCTCATTTTCGGCTATGAAGTCTGGGGAGTAGCTCTCACGAGAGCTGCTGAGAATATGATTCTATGAAATATCAGAAGTAGTTTTTAAGAGTGCATCTCAGTATCACAGTACTATAAGCATCTCATGTAGGATCTATCACGTAGCGTGTCTGACATTGATTTACAAGCTATTGATATATTGCTGCTCTGGAACTGGAGAGAGCAAAGAAAATAAGCTAGCTTAAGCTGAGCCTCAAAATGAGAAATCATCGTTTGCCTCTACTGTTAGCAACTTTGTTGCCTTTTTGATGCCTCGCTGGCAAAACTAAGGAGGTGGCAGACTACTGTTTGGATTTTCCTTAATGTCAGAGTTCTCTTCTATGCGTTTCCCTTTAGAAAAATTGGTTTTGAGCAGTCAGAACATATGGTCTTGTAACTTTACAAAATTGTAGCTTTATTAACTTAGTGTAAGTTTTTACAAGAAGAATTTAGGAAACTCTTAGTTCTGTGCAGATACTGGAATGAAATATACTTTTGCAGGAACATCTACATGGATCTGAAGGTTACCATGGCATAGGGCAAGTGTTTGCTAGAATGCTTTCAAACAATTATGTCAAGCCGGAAACGAAGCACAAATTCTGGTTCATGTGCTCTGTACCTTTCCCATCTTCCACACAAACCCATGAGCTACAGCTTTAGTAAGTCCATCTCTAGTACCCCTTTCTGCATTTCTTCCTGCCGCAGTCCCTTGCAAAGACCAAATTCAGAAAACTCATTTCACAACTCTATCGGCTGGCTTGTTTCTCTCCATCAATTAGTTTCAGGTTATGTGCATGCATGATGGCCCCATCCCAACCCAATCATTGTGCATGCTACCTTTTCCTAGATGGAAAGCTTGCGTAGTCTTCTGTCTTCCTGACTCTCTTCTAGGGTAGGAAGATTACTTGATGTTCTTCTCCATCTTGAGGTTCCTTCTGAAATTGTCAGTCTGGGTGGCTTAGCAGCTTTTGTCCTTTTATGTGGATAGCATGGGTATTCTAAATAACTACAACAGAGAGTATACTTCTGCTGTAGAACTAGAAGCAATCTTGGTGACTGTGAAACCCAAGAATCCAATAAGGCCTTATTTGGTCCAGTAGCCATATCGAATATTTTTGGCTGTTTTAAGCCTCCCCACCCTCACACCCCCACGCACCCCCCACCAACTCTAGGCCAACAATGCAAATTTGTGAGGATAAGTGTATATCAATTTCATATGCAGGTCCCTTTACTGAGAGGAAATATCAGAAATTAAAACTTACAAGTATCCAGAAGCAATTATAAAATGAGTAGATTATAGTGGTAATGCTGTAAGTGGAAATTCACTGAAATGTCAAAGTACTTGCCATAAAATGTAGCAATAATATGATACTAAACACAATACAGAGAGCTTTCAAATATTAATACCTTTATTATTTTCTCTATTAATACTGATAAAGTTCAAACAATCATCACCAAGCTGATCAGGGGAATAATAATATCATTACCATCATCTGCTGGAGGGAGCTATAATGGTGCTGTCATTCTGTCCTACTTGAAGATCACTTACGAACCGAGTTGGATTCTGACATAAATCCCTGGAGGTAAATGACAGGACATTACAAGGCTCAGAGGATAATTGTAAACTCGTATGCTAATGACTCAGACTTGTAAAGATACCAATCATAACAAAACCGGTAACAAATAGTAAATTAATTTTTCAGCTTGCTTGGCACTGTCTGCTCAGAAAAAAAGTTCATTGTATTTGAAGGCTTAGTGAGCTTTGCTTGCTGTATTTATTCTACTATTATTTCCTTTATATGATCTGTACATGATGCCACTCCTCATGGCTTGTTTATTTAATGACCTAATCAGCAGGCAATTCCTGGAGTTTTAACAGGATGGATATGCCTTTTCCTGCAGAAATGCCTGCTTTGTAGAGGAGGCTTCTGAGCTACTCAGACCAAGAGACCTCTGACAGATGCAGATTGGCGCGTAATCTGAATGTCTTCTGATATCTGTAGCCGCTACTCTATCACACTGGGTCATGCTGAGGCACTCTCAAAATCTGCGCATATGTCTACATATAGCTTTGCTGTCACAACCATGGTAAATAATATCAGCATCTAATGTGGAAATTCTGAGCCAGGTCCTGCCTCTGTTTATGTCTATGGCACCTAATTTTAATCTTCCGTATGTCCGTACATTTTCGTATGGCTGAATTCTGCTCTCACGTTCACCAGCATGAATCTGTCACATCTTACTGACTGCTGAGAGGACGTAACTTTGTCATCTGCTGAGCACTCTGCTTTTCATCAAAATGTATACCCTGTGCTTCTCTTTAAAACAGTGTGTCACAAGAGACGCTGAAGGCGTATGCTTCATATTAAGCATGCATGCAAGTGCACTCTTGGATTGGGAGCACGGTGCTTACCTTCTTGTGGGAACAGAGCTGTGCAGGTAAAAGCAGAAATTAGTCCTTCTATTTCTTGAGGCCACACAAAGAACACGATATGGCCTTCTTTGTTATTTATATAAACTGGGTGTGTGTCTAAGATATTTTCTTACTATGTTTATCTCCTTTTTCTTCCCATGTTTATGTAAGATAGTCATAAAAAAACGTTGAGAAGAGTACAACTAGTCCTATTTTCTCCCCGTTCAAAATAGATTTCAAAATTTTGCAGTAAGATACACTAATCTTCTTTGTTTTGTGCGAGCTATCAAGATCTGCCAAAATAAGTCACATCAATGACTGATTTTGTTAAAAATAACTATATCAAAATAAGATAGTTACATTAAAGAGAGGATGAATGTGTATAAACCGTTATATTACTTAAAGGTATAGATACTCCTAAAGGACCATATTTTGCGTATCAGGTTTAACATCAGGGGCATTGCTAACTGCTAAGGATGGGCTGAGGAGTAACAGGCCCTCAGGCAAAGCTGTGGGCCACGTTTGTTGTAAGTGACGGCATGCGTTTCTGTTGCATTGTGGAGGAATCTGTTGCTGATCCTGTACTTCACAGGTATGTTTTAAAAGTTATTTTTGTTTTAGAAACAACAACAACAACAAAAAAGAATTTGCAGAAGAGCAGCCTGTGCATTTAATTATAATACTGAATATTAATTAATAAAAAACATCAAAAATATGTTGCTGGCTGCTGTATAATTAGGTATCTACACCCATCAGATCAAAGTATGTAAATGAACTACATTCTAATAAGCCCCACTGTTTAGCTCAAGAATGATAATGAATCTAATTTGCCTGCCTTAACTTAGCCAAAGCCACTAACTATGTGATTTTCTTTTCTTTGTACATTTTTTTGAGTTGGTACAAAAACGAGATAATCAATAATGGGGGACAGTCTCCTGAGTGATTCCCGCTAATGCTAATGGGAGTTAATTGCTTATATTTAGAGGAGACTGTGCAGTTCTGGCACCCCAGTGAATATAAATTACACAGCAGCAGAGATTGCACAATGGGCTAAATCATCCCCACCCACAGGAGGAGGAAAGTTATTTGGGGAAAAATGCTTTATTCCTTCCGTGGTGTCTTGTCTTGCTGCTCACGGGAGGGTTTTGCTGGCCAGGTGAGAGCGGTCTCACAGGGCATGGCATGAGGGTCCTCACTGGACCTGGGACCCGTGGGACGTGGCCTCGGTGCCCACAGCCCCGGGGAAGAAGAGCCACCTCAGGGGTCGGCGGTGCTGCTGTCCCCTGCCAGCACACTGCTGCTTTGTGTGGCTTTAGAGATGGCAACGCAAGGCTCACTGTGCCAGGAGGAACCAGCTCTAGGATTCCTCCTATTTTTCTGGCATCAGATGGGTTTGGCTGTCCCAGCTTCAGACTCCACTGTGTTTCTTTCAGCTCTCTGCTGAATAACCACAAAAGAGGGAATAGCATCTTGCCTGTGCTCCCACACCTTCCCTGTCCTCATGTTTCACTTGCATTTTGTCCTTCACTTTCTTGCACCAGCTCCAGGGCACAAATGAAAACTCTGCCCTAGACTGTTGGCACTAGAAAGTCCCTGAAATCACTGGCACAGGGCACAGCAGCTGTGGGGTTTCATTTACCCTTTGTTGTGTTGGCATCTGCTTGCTCTGGTTCAGCACTGAAGGGCTTGGTAAGTACAGCTGGAAGAAGAGCATCAGCTCAAGGCGTTTAGAGCTCGTGAGGCTTCATGAGGTGGGGTCAGATAGCCGCATGGCGCTGGGCTCTTCCTTCATCATCTGGGCAGTATTGCCTGGAGGAAGGTCCTTGCCAGAGGGTCTGGAGGTTAGTCTGGCACCTCGGAGGCGTCCCACGGTGAAACCAGCCTCTGCCGGGTGACATCCAAGGAGCAGCCGACTCCGCTGTTTCCCTCCTTGCTGGCACAGGCGTGGTACGAATGAGAGGAAACTGAGTTTTTAATGCGATTAGGAGTTTGTCAGACGCTGTTTTGAAGGGCTGTGCGGTGACACTGGACTGTTGATTCTACTATTAACGTTATGTAGAACTGAAACTCTGCCGCTTCACTACTTAGTCTCCGAACATCCTATTTAAATTAAATTGTCCCGACATGCCTTTATCCATTTTTAAACAAGAAACAAGACAAAACAAACAAAAGCTATCACAGTTTAGCTGAGTCTGTGAAAAGTGCTGTATTATCTTAGCTACAAAAAACTCCGTAGACTTATTTGAAATTTTGCATATTGTTAGTCTATAATTTAGGCACTTCAGTATTTAAAAAATTATATGGCTGAGTTATTTACAGCAGAAGAGAGGGAGTTGTGCGTACAGATTAGCTTCTTGTCATCATGTTTTTAAATCTGTAATGGGCATAATGGAGTCAGCTGTACAATGGTAATTTGCAAAGCCCCATTGGTTTCAATGAAAGTGCAATGAGGATGGTTAAAGGTATTGGGAGGGCTGGTGCTTCCAAATGAAGAGAGATTAAAAAGGCCAATATTAGCAAAAGGAACAAACAGAAATGAATGGGATTAGATAGAAGGCTTATGATACGGAAGTCCAGGCATAGGTTAGCTAATCTGTGTTGCGAAATCCCTTCCCCATACTTAAACAGAACTCAAAAATTTTTGTGCTTCCATCTAAAGTATTTGACTTATAAATACGTGTTTTCATTTCTTATGAGCTGCTTTTCAAACTGACATTCGCATCTGCCCGCTGCTTTTTAGGTCATTCATCACACTTGGGTTTTATCAAATGAGCGGGAAAGGATGAGTGCTGTGAGCACCAGGCATATGTGGATAATGCTTGAGCTGGGAACAGGAGCAGTGCCAAAGCGGCGAGCGTAGAAGTGACCTGTTTTCAGTTGCTCGCAGCTTTGCCAAACCTGAACTGCTTGAGCAGAAGTTGTCTGCTCCAGCTGTCTCCCTTAAGCTCGAACTTTTGGAAAGCTTTGGCTGAAGTGATCCAGCTGTTTCCAAAGATGAGGCCAGGGAGAAATGTAGGGTAAACTTTTCATTTGATACCTCAAGAAGCCACCCATGTGTACTGGCGGAGAGGTGGTTTGTGCACTGGGGATGCTGCCAGGGAGTTCTGGATTTGTCTGCCCTGAGAACCAGCCTTGGCCAAAGGAAATTTTTGAAGCTCAGTGTGAGTCAAGAATGGATGAAGTGAAAAGTGTTTTCAAGGACTCTCGATTGCTGGGCAGAGAGGAGTGGCAGGACAGCAGATCATGCAGTGAATTAGTGTCCTGCTGTCTGGTTGCCCACTCAATGCCTGATGCGTCCCAGCTCAGCTGCTCACCCTCTGGCATGCTGCAGTGAGGCTGCTTTTGAGCTGCCGGTGGTGCGTGTTTAATAGTAAAGTGTAGCTGACGTGGCCCTCCTTCCCTGACGCAGTCAGCAGTAAAAGCTTGTCCTAGCCTTTCTCTGCCTTCTTAATACACGTATTTGACTTCTGCTGCGAGCTGCTTTGTTCGTCATAGTCTGAACTTGGCACTTCCTTTTGCTCAACATGAGCTGAACCGAGAGACTCACCAGCCCCTTTTTCTTTTAAGTTTTTCTTTCTAAACAAACACTACCACATTAAGTCACTTCACAAAGTCCTCTCATTACTACTTACTAAATCCTTTCCCAGAGGAACATCCTGTTCCCGGGAAGGGAAGAGTGATGTTTTGCTGTGACGTCTTTGTGGCAGTATCTCAAGGCCATTCCAAACAAAATGGTCTTTCCTTTTACTCCTGTGTGAGGATCTCCCCCAAATATTACCAATGACAGCTTTCAGGAATCAGTTGTTAAGCGTCATCAAGGCATAAGTCAGTGAAAAGATGACGACTTATTTACAAACAGCAGGTTCAGCATCATCAGAAATGAGTATCGGCAGTAAGGACCTAGAGTTGTCAGTTCTGTGATACATTGCCATTTTGCTGTCTTTGTTGGTATTCAGCATTTAAGTTTTATAAGTGTCCAGCATCTTACTACTACTGTCCAAAATGGTTCTCTGAGGTTCAATGATGTTCTATGCTTACATGAGAATTGTAAGTAGGTGAAGACAGTTTCTGCTTTTTTAAGGGCTGGTGTATGGAAGGCACTTCACACTAATTTTATATCAGGCTGGACAAGAGTTCTTCTTAGACATTTGCAGGACTATTTTATTATTTTCCTGTAATTCCTCTCTTAAAACGGTTGTGACATTTAACAGTGGCTAGGCAGCTGGTGTGCGGAGACTTCTGCCCATCAAGCTGACCAGTATTATCACAGGCGATTTTTTTTTTTAGCTCTTTCCTGTTTGTCTGTATGTAACTGCATACTGTGCCTTGCCCTACATTTCAGTTACAAGCACTCTTTAAAGTGTTTTGTGTTTGTGTGACACCTAGCATAATGAAGTTCTGACTGAGGATTGAGATCCTATGCAATTGTTACTAGCAAGTCTCATAAACATGCGGGTATGTATAGGTATACACACATATATGTATGTACGTGCCTGGGGCGGGGGTGTGTGCGTAGGAAGAGTTTTCAAAACAGTTAGTAAGAGATACTGCGGGAGACCCCATTTAAAAACTTCCTTTCACCACTTCAGTTTTCCTTCGTAGGGCCATTTCATTCTTTAATAATGATAATGATTACAACTTGTTATTTGTAACATAAGCATCGCTCTCTTCCATTCACTAGGGAGTCAAAAACCTGCTTTCTTACTGTAAATCATGAATTTTCTATACACGTGTTGTGACATTAAGCGAAGTGAACTGTCCTGAAGTGCTAGAAACAATTTCTTTCATATCAGCTTGTCATCATTTGTTACTGTTCTCATCAGCAACAGAGGTACAGGAAGTTTTATGTCTGACATTGAACATGAAAAGATAGCAATCCTGCCAAGGAACAAAAAGAAATATCAAGATTCATTTCAAGGTGTTCCATGTCTCTGCATTTTGAGGACTAAAACCATCGAAGCAGCTAAATAGTTATGTCAGTGCTACTTAAATTGAACCGGTTTTACATGACTGAGCCATAGGCTTTTTGTATAGAAGGTCTGCATCACCAAACATCTCATTTTTTGCAGCAGTGTTAACAATAAAAATAATACTTCATTATCTTTGTAGATAGTCAAGTGTATCTAGATTGCTTTTAAATTCCAACTTCACTTTTGTAAATCGTGTTATGAATAAGGCATGCAACAATGCATCCATTGAAATAACTGTGTCCTCTGCTTTTAGGAAGCAGGGAGATATTTGGGGAAATATATTTGTATGTAAATTGCTTCTTTTGAGTTAGGAGGCGTATTTATTTTAAAAAAGATTCCAAACGTCCTGTAAGACTGCAGACGTTTTGTGGCCATCTTTTACATTTGATGTGTAGGGCATGCAGCAAACTCCACATCTCTGTGCATCGAGACAACTGCCTTGTTTGCCAAGATTGTAAAATGAATTTGAAAGATATTATATACCTCTGCATATTAGTGAGTGGATGTAAAGGGGATAAGAAAAGTACACTCATTCAGACTTTCTCTCTTTCTCTGTCTTTATGTACATAAACATAGTGGAGCCTCTGGGATGACACTTCTCTCTTATTGTGGTAAATCTATTGACTTAAATGGGGATAACTTGTATAGAGAACTGACATTCAGATCCGAGATAGAGCATTAAGGAACTGATTTCTGTGTGGTTGAGCCTGGACATAAGTGCAGTTTTTCAATCCAAAGTGTATTTTATTGTGAACTATGTTCTTATACTTGAAAGTAATGTGAGCTCTTTATCTGACATTGACAGTCCTAGTGTAGGCTTTCAGTGGAAGAACATCTCAATTGCATCAGACTGACACAAGCGTCAAATTCATGATCTATTCTCACATTTATACACATCTTTCCGTTTTGGTTTGGTTTATCCAGGAAAAACATGCCAGATCTTTATAGAGGTGAGGTGTAAGTTGCAGCAAATGGGGTTAGTTTCAGAGTACAGAAACTGGTTCTTCGTTTCTGTATTTCAACTCATTCTCTATATTTCCAGCTATAGGCTGAGACATAATGTTTCCTAGCTAAAAGGAAAAAAAGAAGGAAAAGTTGTGTAAGAAATTTAAAGTTAAGGCATTTCCCCAAAACTACTTCTGATTATTCATTGTAATAATGCCAAAGCCCCAGCTATTTTCCATATCTATGAAGCTCTGTCTCAGGTATATTGTTTTGCAGAGAGGGGATCCTTTTTTTTTTTTTTTTTTTTTTTTTTTGGCAAAACCAGTTTAGTGTAGGGCACCATTACTCTGCGTTATGTGAAACTCTGGTATACCTGTGGCACTTCAGTTTTCTCAAAATCACACCTTTGGGGCCTGATCCAAAGCCTGACAGTTGATTTCAGGCTCTTTATTGATATCAGAGAGCTTTGGATAGGGACTTCTGGCTCATTCAAAGTCTCAGCAGCATCAGAGAGCTACACCAGTGAGACCAATAGTGCAAATTATATTGCATATGGGGCCCGTCCATTTTTATCAAGTGAAAAATTAAACAATGCAGTTAAAATCCTGAAACCTTCCCTGCTCTAGAGCTCCCATCATCACCATGGGAAGCTACAGCTAGAAGGTCTGCTCATACAGCCCCAAAGAAGTGCAGTGTTTTTACAGACGGGCCT
Source organism: Pelecanus crispus (assembly GCF_030463565.1). Classification (NCBI taxonomy): domain Eukaryota; kingdom Metazoa; phylum Chordata; class Aves; order Pelecaniformes; family Pelecanidae; genus Pelecanus; species Pelecanus crispus. The sequence continues at coordinate 3,090,588 of NC_134645.1, read as the reverse complement.
GCAGTCAACTAGGTGTTGATACCCGTTAAGTTCTTCAGAGCATGTAACAAAATGATCTGGGAAACTGTTTCTTTAGTGAGTCAAATTTTAAGACAGTGTTAGGCAACTTACAGGATGAATGCAAGAAGCGCCACGGCACAGAAATATGGGAAGCTGACAGAATCCTACAGGGAGCTGGTTAAAATCCACTTCACTTGAGTGGCCAGCCTAAGAGTACAAAGAGGTCAATATATCCATAATTATTATTACAGTTTTCTGTTTAAAATATGCCAAGTTCTTCAGGAAAAAAAAAAAAAAAAAAGAGTTTCTTTAAAAAAACCTTTTAAATTACAGCTTCAAAGCATTAACTTGTCTAGTAGCTTCCTAATTTCCCCAAGGACCTAAGGAATAGGCATTAGGATTCCTGGAGCAAGACAAAGACTTTTAAAATTCTTGATTTTTAATATACAAGCATTTTATATATGTTACAGAAATGGAGCAGCTAATTTTGTGTGACTTCTATTAAATAGTTACTGGAGCCCATACAAAAGTACTGGTAGTTATAGAGAGAGTATGCTATATTTTCATCCTCATACTACCCTTCAGCATTTGGAAGAAACAAATATAATTCCATTTTGCATGTCTCTGGAAAAATGTTTTGCTTGTGGAGAGGAATGACTTCTATTTCTGAATATGGAAAGTTGTACAGGTTGTAAATAATGCCTATCTTATTTTTTCAACATATTTATGAAGTATACTTCATGATGATGACAATGAGGAAAACATTACCGATCCATTATGCAGCACTTCAGATAATTCATTTTAGCATAGCAAGTAAATAATTCTCCCAACAGCCTTATGAACTTGCTAGATAAGTATTATCTTTCCAAGGGTAAGTCACTGGCAGCATCACTAGTAAAAGAATGGGATGCTGAGTTCTAATTTTCTTCTTTATTTAAGCAGGGCAAGCTGGGATATGTTTGTGATAACTGTTCGTAACGTCAGTCCAAGAAGTTTATTGTGCCAAATGACGCATGGTGCACTAACCACATCATACTTGCCCATAGTTCAAATTCGCAAGAAGTAGTAAAATTAGGAGTGGTGCAGTACCTTCCCATCAGAGAATATTCAGAGGCACACAGGGATCATATGCCTGTAGGTAAAGGCAACAGTGTTCAGTGGGAGAACTGTTGTATGTTGAAGGGCTAAACTAAAAACCTCTCGCAAAAGTAGCCTTTCTGACTTCACTGTAATTATTTCTCATTTTTACTGGCATGAACCAGATCAGAAATTGGGAGCCATGACAAGAGACGGGTCTATTAATTGAATGGAAGCAAGTGCTATCAGGGATGGGTGCAATGAAATTTGGCCAAGATCATCAGATCCATATGGGTATCAATCAGATCCATATGGGTTTATAATCTACCAGTGGCTCACCAGCTCCTTTCACATCTAGCATACGTGAACAAGACGACGGCAAACTCATGAGGAGTTTAGTCTGCAGGAAAGAAGTGAAGAATGCAGTTCCATAAAGAACTGAATCCAACATGGGAAACTCTGTGCCAGACCTCATAATGACAAACAAAATGATCACAGAACTAAAAATTAATGACTTATTTGGTGTAGGTTATCATAACTCGACTACAGATGCCACGTGTAAATGAAGTTTCAGCAGTAATGTTATCTTGTCTTTTAAAAGGGCTGCTATTAATGGAGCTGCAAATGATTCTGAGCTGGTCATCCAAGCAGAAGAAATAAAATAGAAAAAGCAATTACGAAGAGTTAAAAACTTTCAGCAGGATCCCTCAAAAGCCACAAAGGCCCAGTGGAGAAGAGTCTTTCCTATTTATAAAGCAGTCTGGCTTAGACAAGAGAAAGCAGATGCAAACAAATGGAATGGGGACATCAGTTAGCTAGTGTCAACTGTAGAAATTACAGAAAATGAAAAAAGGAAATGAGAACAGAATGAGAAGCTTGGATTAAGCAGATATGAGATTATTGGGGAAAGGAAAAATTTAACAGGGGCACCGATTCATCACAGAATCAAAGTGGGAAAATTCTCAATGTAGAATAAAGGGGCTGCCATTTCCACTAAGTGTTTCTGTTCTGTATTTAGGCAGGAGAACGGCTGTGTGATCCGACCAAGTGGTGGTAATGAAATACTTCCCATTCCAAGTCAAAAGAATATTAATCAGGAGTTTCTGTGCATGAAATGGGAGGCTATAACATGCATCTCTGGGTTTGTTGTGGATGATCAGGCAGGTGTGAGTTCTGAGGAGACACCATGGCCAAAAGGGCTAATGAGATTCTTGAATGAATGTAAAGGGAAATTTCAAGAGAATGCAGGAGGTTCTGCTACCTCTGGTTTTGGCACTAGTGTGACTGCTGCTGGCATACTCCTTTGTATGCATTCTCCATGATTCAAGAGGATACTGACAACTGGAGAGCATTCAGAGAATAATGACAAGAGTGATTAAAGTATTGGAGATAATGCCTCGGCAAGGAGAGAGACGGGGACTCAAGGAGCTTGTCCTTGTACATACAGTCTTTCCACCTCCTTCTCATCTCGTACTCGGTAGTGGAATTACGGGCGCTGATAATAATTCTGTTCCACCGGGGCATTGTCTTGGCTTGGCACTGAGAAGGGGAACTCTTGCTGTTTCTCTGCTATAAAGGTCAACGCAATCCCCGCCTTTAGAGCTTCCCCGCACATCACAAGGAAGTGTCAAAATGAACCCAGTAGAGCTGGAGTTAGTCAGGATCAAATCACTCCTGTATTTTCTCTCGAGACATTTCATTTTTGGAGTTGAATCTACTGAAATACATAGGAAACAATGGTTACTGTCCTTACAATGCGTGATCTGTGTGGCTACAGGGACAGCACCTCAACTTCACGCTGGCCTTCTGTTAATTTGCACCATGGGTTTGGTTCCCAGTGTAAAGGCATTGTTCATTGGACGTTTAATTTAAAACGGTTTGTTTGAAAGGACATTGTTTCCAAGGCCAGTGTTTTAGGCCTTTATGTGAACGCTGAATAACATTTATCAGAACAAGAAAAAGAAGAAAATAATTATAGCTGTATTATTATTATATCTAATTTAAATGTTGGCCATAATGGAATACACTGTAATAGAACTTCTCAAGGTAAAATCTGTCCTGATTAAAAGGCATTATGAACTCTCCATCTGCTTTTTTTAAGAACACCATATTAATCCCTACATACGGTGCAGTACTTTTGTGATCTTATACCATTTATATGAAAAGCTTTAGTTAAATGCTTATCCTAATGGGAAGCTCAAAATTTTATCTCTAGAGATGTTGCAACAACTCAAAGAATAGGCTTTACCGATGTCCTTGTTTTGGGGTGGTTTGGGCTGTAGTGTGTTCACATCTATTCCTATACAATCAGATATGAAATGTAAAAAAGAAAAAAATAAGGTAAGGCTATAGAAGTTACTAATTTGAAAGGTTAAAGGCTAATACTACAGTGAAATCCATACAGTTATGTAGAAAATATTTGCTTTATTTTTAAGGTGATAATTAAAAGTTCGTGTCTATTATTTTTCCTTGAAAATACAGAAACATTTAAAGAATATTGATCTAACAGGTATTAATCGTCTGATGTACCTTTTGATACAGCTTATCTTTCCATGACAATGGATTTGCAATACTTTTATTACCTCCTATTTCAAAAAGTATCCTTGGGACCCATAGGTGTCAAAACTCTGTGGTAAAGAAACCTATGTAACATTAATTACTTTAGGAAAAAATTATCAGTTCTTTTCAAGCATTTTGAAAGGCTTTGTTATTAAATTAGTTACAAGCTATAAAATACCACGAGAAAGAAAAGAGAAGATGTTATTGTTGGTTCAGTGGCTGATGACAGCAATTGAGAAGCTGGTGAAATGGATTTGCACAAAACTGTGATTTCTTAACTGCTGTTTCAATAATACGGAACGCTGGATTCTGAGAAAACATGGGAAAAGAGTAGGAAATTGTCACATAAACTAAACAAAATATTCTGTTGAAGTACAGTCTCCTGGAGTAAACAGTCATTACTGTAAGAACGGAGAAGCAATCACATCAGTTAAGTGTTTTGCACTTGTCAGTTCTCCTTGTATTTTCCATCCTCAGCTTTAACTGGGCTGATGGACTCCTGGTACGGGAGGGGACATAAGCAATAAAACGCATGAAAGGAAACAGCATGTAGAGAAAAAAGTGTCAGAAAAGACTGCAGAAAAATATACAAGTTCAGCTTCTTACTCTAGGGAAAAGCATCTTTAGCTCTCTTAATAAGAACTATAGCCATATTTAAATTTAGAAACAATTCTTTTCTTTAAAAAATGTTACACAAGTGATGTGCTTTGCCATTTTTAAGTCATTCTGTTCATTTATGGGGAGAAAAAAAAGAAGAGTTTTGTTTCCTGGATGAAAGCATAGCTCAATATTTAATTTCTGCTTTTATTTTGATGCATATTTTAATACTCTGACCATAGATCTGAGAAAGGCGGTCACATTATGTATGCACATAATATGGGGAAGTGTTTTGCTCCCTCTGATATAGAGGTGAGCCTGGCAAGCCCTTGAATTTTCCGTAGTCTCACACACTCCATTGCAAGTTTCTGTTCTGGAGTCTTGGAAGTTTTAAAGCTGACTTGGTTGCCCTCATTTTGTGCACCTTATGCTAGTACTCTCTAAATGGCACCTTCTCTTCTGTGTTTCACGGCAGAATAATCCACAGATTGAGAGCTCACCCCAGCAGACATCAGGATGCCCGGAGTCTGTCACCTCTCTGAGGCATACCCTTTGCACAGCCTAGCACTTCCCTAGGACTAGCATAAGTCAGTGCTGGTTTTTCTGCTGGTCCAAAGCTTAAATATCAACAGCTTTGATACTATCTGTGGCAGAAAATCTGCAGTGTAGCTCTCTGGTTCTCCTCAGAGGGCACTGAATGCTGCCCAGAGGGAAAAGTCCTAACTCTGCAGGATTTGCATCCTGCGTGAGCAGGAATTGGTCTTCCAAGGCAGCAGCCAAAAGCTTTTTATGGGACTCCTTCTATTTCCTTCAGGTGGTTTGCAGGGACTGTTGTCCTGGTCAATACAAAGAAACCAAATAACAAGGGAAAAAAAAAAAGAAAAAGAATCCTGTCTAGTGAGCAGGAATTAAACCAGGTTGAAATTGGAAGAGGGTATGTGGGAGGGTAACATTTGAGCAGCCAGGAGTTTGCTGGGGTGCTCAGTTTCCTCCGGGCTGGGGAGCGGTGGGAAGCAGCTCTGCTGGCTCTAGCAGAGACGGGGGCAGAGACATTCCCCTCCCCACAACACACCTTTCACCTTTACTTCAGTCCCAGCCGCGGGGCTGGAGGTGTTCGCATCCTTCTGCTGGCAAAGAGCGGGGGCTAGGTGGATGAGAGTGGCAACGGGGGCTATGAAAGAAATTAGACAGATAAATATGAGTTTAAAGTCTCTAAATGAATCTGCGGGCATCCCGAACAGTGCAGTAATCCTGGGTAAGCTTTGCTCTTGGCAAACATTTATTCAATGGCCGTTTAATAGCTCCTGACTGACAGCGAGTCTGCAGTGTAATCTAAGTCATTCCCTCCCCCCCCCCGTCTGTCCGTCACTCTGGAGAGAGTTTCCTCTCCCGCGAACTGCGAGGGAGAAAGGATATAACTGTTCTTTCTGGAAATTCCACTTGAACCAGGGTTCAAGGATAAATATTACCTCCCCTCGGATATGTTAACTATTTTTTAATGATGTGATCTGATATTTTAACAGTGTGCGCAGTGCAGCAGAGCTTTGGGTTTGTTGTTTAAATATCTTTGATGGTATGTCATAACAAATTAGTTTCTAAATGTTGCCAATTTGGCAGACAAAGCTGATTATTTCCTGCAATCACACTGCATATGTGCACAAGATTATAATTAATGACCAGGGATGCCAAGCACACTTTAATAATGATCCTTCAGCATTTAAGGGACTGTTAGAGTTATTGGCATTTGTGCCTTGTGTTCCAGAGGATAGGGGCAATGAATACTGATAGATCTATCAGTGTCATAGAATCCAATAGTTTCCTGATTTTTCTTATAAATTGGAGGATTCACTGGGAGTTATTGACAAAGCAGCTGCAGTGAATATTAACAGTGTTTGTGCTGCTTTCACTGAAGCAGTACGAACTCCTAATTAGATTGGAATTGCTCTTTTGGCAACTCTGCAAGGCGGTTTTCCTTAGCATATTGTCCATTTTGTGTAAGGATTACAAGGAAATCAGTGATGGATTTTTGAAGAGCACCTGAATGTCAAGACAGCAGAGGGCTGGATCAGAATAAAAACTAAAATGGAAAGGCACAGTGGATGTTTAAAAAAAAAAAAAAAAAAAAGGCAAACCAAAAACCACCAAACAAAAAAAAAAAAGGAAAGAAAAAGGTAAAGCTTGTAATACAATCCAACAGAAATCGGACGTGGATCCAACTTCAGTGCTCTTTTCAGGATGCTTAGGGAAACATGTCTTTTGCGACATTCATGTGCACAGTACAAGAGCTGTTATAACACTATAATATTTGGGGCAATGAGAGGGTAAAAAAAAAAGTTACCAACTCAAGTCCACTGCTAACTTAGTTTCAGTGCCTTTCTACTCTATTTGCTCAAGATATCTGCTCTTGGGCAGAAGAACAGAGATAGTGGTTCTGGTTTCTGTTTCCTCTGTGTGAATCAGTTAATATCAATACCGCCCTGGCACTGAAGGTCATCCTTTACGTTGTAGAGGTGCTCATGACATATTCAGTAAAGGCAGCACAAAGTATGCCCTGAACTCAAAAAACATCATAAGGTATTTCTACCACCTTCTCCCTAGGGATGAGGTGGTGTGTTTCACGACTTTTTCATCAGAAACCTCATGTGGCGTCTTCTTCAGCTTTCCTAAAAGGAAGGATGCAAGGAAGGAAAAGAGGTGAGGAATGGGATAAGGGGATAGGATGGAAAGAAATGTGTTGCTTGAACCTTTTTGATAAATTCAACTCAAAGCTCGCATAAAGCAGTTGCTAATGCTGACATGCATTATTACATAGATTGGAAAAATCTGAATTTACTCTCTGGCTATCTGAAGCAGGGGTAGATTTCCTGAATGTTTCTGTACTTTCTGTGATCTCCCTGTGAAAATCCTGACCTGGGGTCTGGTTTACTGGGACTGTTATCATTAAAGCAGACTTTGATCAGAAAGCCAGAGTATGTCTCCACAGCTTCTGCATACTGGTTATGTTTATGCCCGTTAACATTCACCAAGACTCTTGATCTTCTACCTTTTAAATAGATCTTGTTGAAGGTGTTGACAGTAAATGTCTTCTGGTTGAAAATCTACATATTTTTTCACATTGAAACTTTATGGACAATCTCTCGGCTATAGATATTTTCATCAATATTTCTGTAGGTGTTTGGAACCAGTGGCTTGAAAACCATGTATTTAGTTTATTAAAAAGGCAGGTTTTAGTAAAATGGTATAGCTCAAACTCTGGAAAAAAACTTTGAAGCTTATCAATTATTTTACTTTGCGTTAACCTTGGTTCTGAAATTTTTTTCAGTCAGATTTAATTCTTCACCCCTAAATTTGCAATATGATTTGTGAATAGGATTCTGGGATTTTTTTAATTATTTTTTTAAAGGTGAGCTTATTTTACTACAGAAACTTTTAAAGAGGACAGACTTCGGCTTATTATTCTTCAGCAACTTGTCTTTTTAAGTAAGATTTTACGGAGACAGGCTTGTGGATTGATATGCATGCTTTAAATTAAAACCCAGTTACCTCAGATATCTATGAGGGAACAACTTCCCAAGAAAGGGAAAGCTGTCTTGGTGCTGATACATCTCATTAAGTCAAAACCACAAAGTTCCAACCAACTGCAAGTTAAATTTTACTCTGACTCGTGTAATTGAACAAAATTTAAGTGTGTGATAGTTTTTACAGACCAGGCGAGTACCTGAGAGAGAAGTGGAACCAAAAGTCCTAGTTCAGTGAGAATTAAACACCTCAGCTATTTTGCACAAGGCAGTGGTGGGACTGGCAGGAGGGGCTGGAATTTCTGATTTTCAGTCCCAAGGTCAGGCGGTTTCCTCCTTTTGGTGGATGCTCCTGCTGAGTAGACGTTTATTTTGTATTTCATTGCATTGACTTACATGTGATGACTTTGCACTTGGTTGTAGTTATATCTGATGATCTTTATGCTAGAAGTGCTGCAAGAACTGGAGATGGGAGAAATGAAAGGCACAGTTTCATCATGTGGTATCATAAATAAGTTTGGCAAAGGAATTGTGAAAAGGAAAAACAGGGAAGACTTCCGTCCCGAGGACTCCTACCACTGTTGTAGATATTGGTGCATCTTTCAGTATAACGAGCAGATCGACAAAGATGCACACAGAGTGCAGGTCCTTTGCTTCTCTCACTATACCGTAAACTGCAGGCCTGAATAGTCTGGTGCTTCTGAAACAGAATAGTTGCCAATTTTTATTTTTATTTTTTCTTTAAGAAAAAATTCTTCCCTTGCTGTGAAGGTCTACAGGGACTAGTATTGCCAGAAAACAAAGTCCCCAAGACTTAGGAGATCCAGGTCTCTGTCAGCTTCTGCCCCTGCCCTTGGCCTTAGGGAGGTCAGCTCATCGTTCTGCAGCTCAGCTTTCCCAGCTGCAAGACAGGTTATAACAAGATAGGGCACTGGGCAGTCAACATTTGGCTGATATGTAAATATACTGATAACAACCACTGCCTAAAAACATTATATGGTTATTATTCACTAATAAAAGGGAATTAAAATTTCCCTGGTGATAAAAATTGTAGAATGCAGTTATATTATAAGACAGTAAGAATATAATTGAGGTCTGGTATAAACAGAGGTGCCAGCATATGAGCTGCTCCTGATATTGATCAATAACCATCTCTCACTGTAATTGTTCCAGTTTGTTTACTGCTGTGTATGTGAGTTATTGATCTTCTCTTTCTAGCTTCTTTGTGTTCTTCCAGTTTCTAATTCATTTTTGCTTTTTTTTCTCTTAGAGAGTTTAAATAAAAGCTTGAAAAGGATTATCAAACTGAGCCTTGAGAAGAGATTGCTTAAAGCCAGCATTCACCCTCTGCCAAAAAAAAAAAAAAAAAATAAAAATCAATAGTCCTGATGACCATTCCAGCTTATCCATGAGCTGTCTAGTCTGGACAACAAATTAGAATAATTTATGTACTGTGATGAGAGGTCCAGCATGGAGCGCAACTACTCAGCATTGCTCAGGATCAGTTCTCCGTATTCACTGTCTCTCTTTGCGATGCTGATACTCAGAGCTGATAGTCAGAGCTCTGTGTATTTCAGTGGGGTTTATCTCTTCTCCAGACTTTCAGTGAAGATGCAGAATGTCTAAAATGCTCAACCCAGGGCTCTTTCTGAAACCTGAATGCTGGGACGTGTGCAGCACTAGTGTTTTTAAAACCCAGGCAGTTCCTTCAGGTGTTTGGTAGTGAGCTGGGTTTGGGGGCACTGTTCATTTTAAGCTAACGGTGAGCAGGGGCACCCCTTAGCTTCTGCCTGAGTCTAACGCCTTCTCTCATTTTTGTGCGGAGAGGGGAAAGCAATGTCTATTCATGTGCCCAGGTTTCACTTTAGATTTTACGAAATGACACCCACACCTGAAATTCTACCCAAAATGCCTTTGGTTGCCACTGTAGATGCTGAAGCATTGCGATAACCTGATGTGCTTCTTAATGGGTGGGAAGACACTCTTTTCTCTAGCTTCAGTTTGCAAATGATCTGGAGGGGGAACCCGGGGATGGTATAGTCCATTAGTCCAGTGTCAAAGTTATTGTGGCATGGCTAATGTAGCATACTTGCATTTAAAAGAAGGAGACATGCTCGGCTTAATCACCTGCAGTGCTGCCACCAGAATATCCAGAAATAACTTGGAATTAGGTGACTTACTGAATTTTTGAAACTCCCTGAGTGTATTTTTCTTATCTTTAACAATATTCACATAACCGAAGCTTTACTGCAAGGGAACAATCATGCTCTGTAGTTTTGCATCACGATGTAGTTTAATGTCTTTGCATGAAATCATAGAATCATTTAGGTTGGAAAAGACCTTTAAGACCATCCAGTCCAACCATTAACCTAACACTACCAAATGAGTTTACTCCTCTCTGTAGAGCTCAGTTTCCACGCTTCTTTTCACTCAGACCTCATTTCAGTGGAGCACATTCTTCTTACTGAGTTCCCCACTCGCAGCTTCTGCACCAGGCTGGACATGCCCTTACAGCCTTGGTGCCTTCTCAAGCTTCAGCAACTCCAGCAGCATCTCTCGGTGGACAGCCAGCCAGCATCAAGGGCAACACCGGGGCTACATTTTCTCTTGTCTTAGATCCAGTGCAATCTGCAAATGATGATGATCTTTCTCATAAATAAACTTAAGAAATATCTGACATTGTTACTTTTTTTGACGTGCGATCTGGGAGTATCTTTTTATGTTGAATTTGAATGGAAACGTGATGCCCTACGAGTGGTAAACAAACAAACGTTTCCTTTCTCACATGTCCCTTCTTGCCACAGCTGCATCCCTCAGGTTTATTTTGTGCCCTCCTACCTTGTTTCCCTGCCTTCTGTGCAGGCAGCTGCTTTAGCTGTCCCTTGGCCCCTTTCTTTGGCATTGTCCAGGACCACCTTCCTTTGAGAAAGGAGAGTAACTCCGGGAAGCACAGTATCCACGTGACTGGTAAGGCTGCATAAAAGTAGATTTAAATTGTGAGATCCCTTGCATATCCTGTGTGTTCATGTGTGCTAGCTTCATGATAGGTAAGGGAAAGCAGAGGGATGAGACACAGGGAGAAAGTGGGCTACCTGATCCCATACCTCGTGGTTTCAGGGCAGCTGCATCAACCTAATTTGTGAACAACTTCTTTGGCACATACGAGTGACAACGCTCTGAAAAGCAGAACGCATACTTAGAAACCTGAAAGAGGATTTCAGGGTCTTAAGTTTTCAACCAGCTTGCTGATCAAATGATGAATATCCCCATCATGAAATTTTTGCATTTATCTTCATAACTTTTTCAAGAACTGATAGCAATTGTTTTAAGAGTGCCCCTTCTTCTCTTTTCCCCACTTTCATCCCTATCAGCAGGTATTGAAATGGCTTGTTTCCAGATAAGAAAAATATGTCATATAAAATATCTGTGGTTTTCTAAATGGCTTGCACATCTCATTAACTTAATATTTTTTCCATTGGTCACTTTGGATTTATTACTTTCAAACCATAATTTTTTTAATTTAATTTTGACCTAGCATTACCCTAAAATTAAATTCTGATCTACCCTCCACCTAAAATGGTCTGGGGAGGAAGCCATTTTGCATTACATTATCATCCTATCAAATTTAACTAATTTAAAGGTGACATGAATAAAATATTCATTAAGAGTACAGTAACCATTTGTCTGTGATCTTTAGTGATGTCCCCATTAACTTTCAGTTGACTCTCAGTTGAAAATAGCAACCTCTCTTCCTAAGCCTTTCTGGTACAACTTTGATTTACATGAAGAATGTAGCCTGCCTTCTTGCTCTCTTACTCATTATTTGTTAAAATTCCTTTTTATTACCTGGCTCTGAGCTAAGATATTTCCCTCCATAGTATTCTGAAGTACTGATGCACTGTTGTATTAAAGCAAAGGCATATGATATTGTTGAGCTTCCTTTAACAATGTAAAGACAACTATTCCTGGGGGAATTCAGCAGGTGTTTGGGGGATTAAATGTTTTCTATTTAGTTCAGCAACTTCTCACTGGCTGCCTTGCGTCATTCTTGCGTCCTTCCTCATGGCTGACATTCACTGAGTCTCATTAGAAGATTACTGGAAATCATTAATTCATCGGTTGTCCGGACCAAGCTGTCTGTGTTTGCTTACCCTTGAGTTCAAGGGGAGCAGACCTCTGTTAAATCTGAGAGGTTGGGGTTTTTTTTTCTTTTTAAATGCTAAAAAGTGATGAGAAATAGACAGCCTTAAAGTCCATGTTGAAAGTTCTTATTCTGATCTGCGTGTCAGTGAGTAATGACTCTCTTGAGCTTAGGAGCCCCTTCTTGCAGCAGCTGTGTCTGCATTGTGGCCCTGCATTTACCTTCTGTGAAGAACAGAACAACTCCTTTTAACTCAGGTTACTTATTGCTGATGATAAAGCAGTGTCTCATATTAAAAAAAAAAAAAAAGATAATTACCAAAATTTGAGGTGATTTAGCCTAAATTAATGAATAAACATTACCAAATAAGTTATGTTTGTTCCTTACAACAGGAGTGATACAAAAATGGATTTGTAATCTGTCACATTTGCAGATTTGTATAAAAAGGTACAAGAAATAATCTTTCAGGTATACTCAAGGATATTTTCTTGCACTTAAACAGGAGTTACTACTGTTGTAAAATGATGATCTACGATCTTTGAAATATAATACCTATTTACTTTAAGGAGAGAAAATTCAATATTATGGCCAAGTTTTATATATGCATAGCTCCACGACTAGTTCTTATATTTGGTTCCGCACTAAGGAATTCAGCCAAGTTGGGACATTTTGCAGCTGTAAGCAGAAAAGTACTGCATGCTGGGCTGGATTCTGAGATGCTGTAAATGCGGATAGCTCAGCTGTTGATGGAGCTGTGCTGATTTGTCCTGGGTAAATATCCAGCACAATCTTTATAGTAGAATACAGGAAGAGGATATTCTTTTTCAGATTTTTTTTTTTTTTAAATTGTAGCTGGAAATATCTTATACATAAGTTTATATTAAATAATAAACAAATAAAAATTCTGTTGGGCATTTGAAACTTGGTTTGTGACTCATATGAAGCACTGGGCACTTAGAAATGCTCTATTCTCAAGTTACAGGTGCGGTGTTATAACAGTGTGATGGAATCATAAATAACTTCTGCACACTCTGTTTTTGCCTTATTGATTGTGAAATGATGGGATAATTTCAGGGGCTTTTTTCCTTAGAGATTGTCAGATAAAGGATTTTCCTTCTTTCCAAAGTTAATAACCAAAATCAGTTGATGCCACTGGGGTGGGGATGTGGTCCGTATTACAAATACTTGTCATTCTTCTTCCCCTTTAAAGTGTGAGTACTCTGGATTACTTTTACCTGAAATTCAACATCTCTTTCTTTTTCAGACCTTAGTACCTGAAGCTTTTATGCTTTATAAAACCTTGAATTATCTTAAAAAGTAATTTAAAAAATCCGTTTATCTGTATGTGTAATTTGAACAAAAATAGCAATAATAGCAAAAATTATTCTTCACAGTCCAGCATCCAAGCTCGTAGTCTTACAACTCTCTGGCTGAAATCAGTGAAACAGATTCTTACCTCTGTTCCCATATGAGAAATTGGGCTAGTCCCAAGGAAGTAATAATGTTTTCACTCGGTATAGCTGAGTGAATTTACCTACAAATATGCATATTTGCTTGCCAGTTCTCCACTTTCTGCAATAATCAATACCAAAAGCAGCCATGCAAAAGTAACAGCTATGTGCTGTTCAATAAGGCAAATGATGTATTTGACTGCAAAACATAAGCTACTCTTTTAACTAATGGCTATTTTATATACGCATTCATTTCATCTCATTATGTCTTGCAGTTGAGGCAGTGGACACGCGTCTGTTCCTGCCAGTATTGCTGGTGCTGGCCTCCCATCTGTAGCAGAGAAAAGATGGAGGCATTAGAGCTGCGTGCCCTAGATGCAAACCCAGGAGCCTCAGCAACCACAGGGTACAGTATTAAGTTCACTTAGTCCTAAAGGCTTGTGTCAGAGAAAAGAGAGAGCTGCCAAGCCCATCCTCGTGTATTATCATGGTATTGCTTAATGCTTTCAGCCAGGCTCGAATGTTGTACGCACAAGTCTGTAGTACCTGGGTGTCTTTCGGAGGATGCGCTTTGGTTCGTATACACAGTGCTTCACCTTGTCAGTTTGCACAGGAGATAAGGAGAGCATCTCCTACAGCAGGAGTCACAGGGAACATCAGTGGCACGGTTGGCCAACCTCGTGCCCCTCAGAGCCAAATACCAAAATCTTTGTATCGCTTCTGTATCTTTGTTGGGAGGTAGAGGCCTGGGCTTACCAGAATCTTTTACAGACTTACAAGAAGCTTTGAGATCATTTTAGTGATTTACACAAGCCTCACCCACAGTCAGAGATCTCTCACATTAAAAAACCAACAAACCAAAACCACAAAAAAACCCAACGTCCTGGCATGAATTTAATACCTTTGCAGGTTTGATTGAATTTTTAAGGAGTCCAGTGAGCTCACAAAAATCACAATTAAAGTCAGATCGAATTAATTCAAGTCAATAAAGTGTTAACAAATTTAGCAGATACACAGCTTGAAAATTTCCTTAGGGCCAGCCAGGCAAACTCTGCCAATATATGCCAAAGGGTTAACAAAATGTACGGTAGCAATTGCAGCAGGACTCCGAGTGGAGTGAATTTTTTTTGTACTAAATTTTGCTTTTTGTATCTTTCTTGAACAAAAATATAAAACCCAGGAAATGAATATTTTTCATGCTACGGCAGCAAGAATTTATGGATCCAATAATTTCTCAGATGCTACTTGAAAAATGTTTCTTTATCCAAAGGTTAACTCCTTTAGGAGTAGAAACCTCTAAATTTTCTCACTTGCTCTATTAGTTGGTACACCTAGATTCGCCAGAGTTATAAATCTATCAGTTTTCTAGTCTATAACAGAATAATCCCTGAAATCTCATAGATATAAATGGAATTGCTAATTTTCAATAAATCTGCGGTAACAGGTAATAGTGTCATGGTCCCCAGTTCCAATCATTTTTGCAATAATAAATGAGACTATAGAAGACTCACTTTTGGCCATAAAATTTACTGTTCAGGGCACAGATTTTAACCCCCAAAGTACTTAACCAATTCCCCTCTCTTTGTTGTTGTCACTGTTGCACCGCAGTATCTATTCCTGATGTAAGATCAGGGCCGTTTCGGACCACACGTGTTATTTATAGGCTGATCTGGGGGGGAAATAGAGAGTGGTTTTTCCAGCGTATATTTTCAGCCTGACAGTGTTCAGCCCAGAGGGGCAAATCCAGGCTATTTGTAAGAGCCCAGGGATAGATGCAATTCACCTGAAGCTTCCCCCCTGCCCAACCCCAAGCCTGAAATCTGGCTTTGAGGTTAGACAAGAGTGCCACGAATGCCACTGTCCCCACTACGCTAAAGAAAACTGGCTCTGCTGTCCATGGAGTCTTTGAAAGCTTATGCTCAGGTGCCTGCTGCTAAGGGCTCGTGGGACTCCCTCATTCTCCAAAATTCTCCTAAAATGAGGTACAGCTGGCTCATTTTACCGGCATTTTTGGCATTCCAGCCTGCAAACCCTGCTGGCTTTTTTTGGGTGCTACAGGTAGAGGCTGGGTTGATTTTGGGAGCATCAAATTCTATAGAGAAATTAGCCCAATTCAGCACGATCTAAGAGCATGCAGTCCAAACATGCACCTTACGAAGACTTGAATCCTGGATTTAATGGTAACTTTAAGTCACAGGACTGCTCACAGTCATGTAGTTCACTAAATACCTTCATAGTTTATAAAATCAAATACATGCATACATCTTTACAGAAACAAGGCCCAAAAGGGAATGGTTGGGAATGGATATAAGGGCCTGGAGAGCCGTAGTTACTTGTCCAAGATGTTAAAAATGGCTCCAAGAGTAGAATAGGTATCTCTGGAGTCCCAGTTCAGGGATCTGCCGACACGGCTTGGGCTTTCAGTGCCAGCAAAATAACACTGGAAAATATTAAACATGTTAGAAACATGCTGAAAGAAAAGGTTATATTAACAAAAGGTATCTCTCTGAGCTGTATCGATTTTCAGCTCTGGGTGGAAGAAACTCTCTAGACAGATATTTAAACATATTATTGTCTTCTATTTACTCAGCAGATATACCTTACACACTTTATGAGATGAGTTCAGGAGGGAAGAAGTCAATTAAAATCTGAATCTCATGCAGTTATAGAAGATTAAAATAACCCCATATTTGTTACATTGAGCTCTAATGCTAACACCCAAACCACAAGAGCATCCGAACCTAGCTTTAAATTTTGAACACCACGTGCTTTCCCTGCACGTGTTCTGTGAACTGGTTTAAGCTTAAGTATGTAAGCGAATTTCTTTTAGTCAAGATATGTTGTGAAGCTTATAGGTGTTCAACAAGGGCTAAATGATTGATTAGGAGCCAGCTCATGAGCTGGTATCAGTTAGAAGAACTCCACTGTGTTGGACAGGTCAAGATGTTAGGCTGTTTTTCTTAAGGACTTTTCTGTCTGTCAGGGCTGGTATATGATGAGCGTATTCAAGAACGGGTTCTGTGTCAAAGATAAAGCTTTTGCACGACAAAGTTTTGGGACTTTTCTGAGCTGTGTGACTTTGTGCAAGTTGCTTTGTGCCTCAGTTTCCCTATTTGTCAAGTGTAGACATTGGTATTGGCTTCTCTGTGAAGTACTTTGAGATCTGTAGACAAAAAACTCCATTAAAAGTTACCGAAATAAAAAGGCAATGCCTATCCTAAAGAGGACCATAGGCAGTTCTTTTCACAATCTTGTATTTTCAGCCTTCTGCCAGCTGGGCTCTTAACGCTTTATTGCAGGACACAGTCTGGCAAAAGAATCAGTACCACTACCCTGTATACCATCAAATATGGACTATCCCATCGTCCTGCCAGTACATTTTCATGAGCAATGGAAATGTGACCTTTTTGCTTCATGAAGCGTTCTTTTTATCTACTCTTGCACTTTAAACATAGCTTTCTAATACCGTCGAGCTTTTGCCAGGATGCCCAAGATAATTGTTTGATCTTTCTGAGGTTTTTCTCTAAATGTTGACTTTATTCTTTTACATGCAACAGGCACAGGAGTAACTGCTGGTAATTGAGCAGATGCTAAAAACATGTTTATTCTAGAGGTTAATGAGTAATAGAAAGGCCAGGCTGCAGGCACTGGTACTGCATCAGTACAGAGCGCTGCTGATTCCACTGTGCCTTTAACTTCATTTGGCTATCTAGTTGCTTCATGGGCAACCATACATCATCATCCAAGAACACTTAGTTAGCATTCTATTTAACATAATAACATTTTACAAAAAAGGCACTGGAGATGCATGAAATAGATCTTGTGCTACACTGGTAGCGCATATGGGAAATAGCATATAACATATACAAGTGTGGGTACTGAAGCGAAATGTTCAAGAAATGCCATTAGACCGAAATATCTGCTCCCTTTCATGTCAGTGAAGCCCCGCTGTCTTAACCCCAGTTTATCTATGGTGTGCCAGGTGTCTGGATGTAAGCATCTTTGTATATGGAGGAAAATGGGATGTGATTAAGTGGTGGTAAGTCTTCCAGTGAAATCCTTATAGGGGATATAGGACTTTTATACAAGAATTAGAAGAGAAGCAGGAATGCGAGGGAAAAGAAACATTCTGTTATCTTCACACCTCAAAATGCAGTAAATTATACATGCCAAAAAAAACCTATCCAGAAAATTAAAAGCCAATCAAGTGAAAGCCCAAAATGATGCTAGCAGTAAAGGGGCTGTAAAATATAGGCAGGTTCAGAGAGAATTTGAAGATGGAACAGTCAGAGGTAAGTAAAAAGTAAAATGGATATGCTGGTAAGAGTGTTAGAAATAGGAAGTAAATAAGAAAATGGATGAGTTAAAAAGAGAAAGGAAAACGATCAGTAGTGGAAAAGGAGAAGTTAAAGAAAATTACATTGAAGACATAGCAAATTTCTTCGTTTCAGCTTTGGCTACAGAGCCTAGTGCAAAGCAGTCGCCCCAGGACTGCTGCGCTAGTTACCGAGGAGGGGTGCTATCCGAGGCGTTGCAGGGGAAGGTGCTGGAGGAAAGTGTTAAAGGAAGCAGCACGACATTGCCAGGCATAGAGGATATGTAGTCAAGAGTCTGGAAGGAATTTGGGAATGCAGTAGCTGAGTCAATGTTGCATTTTACAAACTTAGTACTAGTAAATATTTCAGAAAGCAGAGGATAACATCTGTCTCATATTCCAGCCAGTCACTTTTCAGTACTTCATGCTTTGTTTGAAATAGTAATCCAAGCTGGAATGTAGGTGCGTCTTGGGTAATGCTTTCCGGGAGGAACAAACCAGCCCATCTTCTGGAAACACAGGCTGGTGTCAGTGCTTCCACTAAGGGTCTTTTAAGAAACTGTGTCTGAATTTGCTTTTATAAAACTTTTTTACAGTGTGCTTGTATAGTGCTGAAGTAAGCATGGTAACTGATCTCCTCTTTCACACTCCATGCCATATCTGCAGTTTCTGCATATATAATATATGTAATGAGGGGTTTTTTCCCTTCTTTTTGTTATTATGTTCTCGAAGTAATAGAATGTGGCTTGTAAGATTTTGGCAATTTTGTACTTTGTTGTCTATTTCTGTTTGATTCCGAAAGAAAGGGCAAGTCTTTGTGAAAATAGGTAGGATTCCCATTACTTTTCTCATTATTTTGTGGATACACATAAAAAAATTGCTCTGATTAATAGGCTGAAAATTTTAATAGAAGGATTTTCTGTCTAGCAGGCTTCCAAATCCTTCAGAACATCTTCTAGAAGCTGTTCCTCAAGATAATTTCATCATTTAAAAAAAAAAGAAAAAAGAAACAGATACAGATGTCTTTTCACCTTCTATCCACCTGTTAAATAAACTTGTCATTTCTACAGCCAATTCAGGAAAGGAGTTATCAGATCCTTTCCTTGGAGACCTAAGTGTAACCCTGCAGGTCTCTGGGGTCAACCTCATACCTTCTCAGAAAAGCTCCCTGCACAATTTGATAGTCACGGCAGTCATTATCAACCGGCTTGGCATAGGCCTCTAGGGTTTTCCCATTGAGCAAGGTCTGAACTGTGCTGCCCATGCCTCCTCTCACCAATTATAAGTTCTGTACAGTTTTTTAAAAGACTGCAAAAACATATCAACATCATTCCCTTCCTTGTAATGAGGAAGCAATTTTACCTTATTATAACTGACTAAATATGCATGGGCTGACCCAGTAGGACCCTCATTCACCCTTATTCTTTCCCTCTGGAAATCATATTCCATTTTCATCCTTTCCATTTCAAATTTTCTTTCCTCCCCATCCTTTCTCTGCTCTCTCTCTTGATCCCATTCTTGTTCCATCTTTATCTTTCCCATGCTGAATTGTCACTCTTCTCGCTCCGGCTCTCATTACAACTTCCTTTGTGTTTGATGCTCACTCGTACCCGTTTGCAATTGCCTTCCTTTTTACCTTGTGCCTTTTTATCATCTGTAGTGGCTTAGCACCTATGCAGCGTATTTGCTGTTCAGACTCCTGTGCATAGCCTCAATTAGTTGATAGGTGGCATTAATGCCGTTTCCTGCCTCCTCCCTGCTGCTTCAAGACGTTAAAGAACAAGCCACTGGTAGGAAAAAGCAGAGAGAGATGGGTGTCTTCGAGTGGCCGTGATACACGTCTGACTGTGCCCTTCAAGAAGAGCGCTTGTGCTCAGTAGTACCCATTGCCTGCTTAGCTTTCCACCACACTCAGTCCTGTTTCCAGCAGGGTCAGCCTGGGCACCTGCTTGTGTACCCCCCAGCTCCCCAAATGTAATTCCACCTGAGTTCCTCTGAGATCTCCCCATGCGGACCCGAGTCCTTTTCGTGGTTTGTGCATAGATCTGGCTCTGTCTGGAGACTATAGCCTGGACTGCGAGGAAATTTATAGCTTTGTGAAAATCACTTTTCAGCCTTCTTAGTAGCATCTGTTGAGATTGTTCAGCAGAGCGTGTGGAAACCCGCTTTCTCAGTGACAAAATGCTGCACATTCTTCATGCCTATCATGCCTGAGGGCTTGGCATGAGAATGAGGTAGGTGATGCAGAATAAGACAAAGAGACTGTTAAATGCCTCAGAAAATCTATGCCCTGAAAAGCGCACTCGGCCTTAATGGCAAAGATAAGAGAAAGTCATGGGCACATCAAACCTCTGAATCCCAGTGACCGCTGCAGGTAACTCCCAGCTGCTCTCTGGTTGGTCTTGGATCACACATTTACGGAAATGAAAATAGCTTCAAGAGCTTTATCCAGGGTATACTGATAGTTAAATCAGTTGAGTACCTGATCCGCATAGCATTGAGGGGAAAGGGATAGATGGCTCCCAAAGCTGGCAAATCCTCTTAGACGACCAAGCATTCCCGGCTGCCCAAATCCTGCACGCAAGATGTGGTGTAAACTCAATACCCACAGGCAACGATGGGAAATAAAGAACTGACAGAAGTGAGGAGTGGGGTAGACAGGTTATAAAACCTTAAACCGAGGCACTCCTCCTACCCTATCACAAGCTGATTGCATTTAAACCATTCCTGCCAGGTATTTGTCCAATCTGTGTGTTACTTTCCTATGGGCAGAAGGTTCTTCGTTTTGGTTGACCAAACTCTGTTTTTTTATAGTTTATGCCCCATATGTCTGTCTAAGGGTGCACGGGTATCGTTCTCCTGTTGACATTTGAAAAATATTGCTCTCCTTTCGACATTTGAAAAATATGACAAGGAGTCATGTTTTTACATGTAAGAAAGATCTCTTATGATCTGTCACCTTTCTGCAAAAGGTGAGTAGCCCAACATACCTTGGCTGTGGGTGCGGGAGACAGGAAAATGCAGGTGGAGAACGAAGGCATCCAGGTACCTGTGTAATGTGATTTCAGCCGAAGGTGGAGTGAGCGCTCCCAGCTGGTGCTGGAGCTGCGCTGCGCAGGGAGAACAGCACCACGTTTTCTGCATGGCTGCTTGTGTAACCTCTGTCTTCAGCATTCAACAAGGCATTGGACTGTGTGTGCATCTTGCTTGGAGGAGTTCAGGCTGAGAAAGGATCAACCTGGATATTTCCCTTTATTGATCTATACCGAGGTTCACACGTGCAGGGAAATTCTTTCTGTGCAAGCAAGCTGAACTAATAGAGCTAGTGGAGTGAGCATCTCTTAACAGCTTATTATTATCATCTGTCTCTTCTTCAGATGCATTCTGGTGTGCTACACATTTAGTTCTGTCTGCTGGAGAAGTAACAAAGGTCAAATGAAGGTGAGAACACTTCATTCATAATTTTTATGAGTTATTCAGACCCACTGTATCATTACCCCTTGGAAACATATGTTTTCTGACGGCAGTTTAGAAAATATTCAGCACATCTCGACAATCTCTCATAAGTAATACAGATCAGCTGTCACACTTTGTCATGTGGCATCAGGTTGTGTAGTGCAGTGAATTCACTGTAGTGTGATATACTACAGCCATTCGAGCTCCCATCCTGATAATTTCTGTGTCTCTAAATGTAATGGTACATGACGTGTCTTGCTAGAAGTCAGAAGTATTTTAGTATATCCCCATCTGAGTTACAATTTAAAGGTTTTCAGAGAAAACACTTGGTCACCCCCCCCCACTAGTTTAAGTGTCTCTGATATGAGTATGTTAAACATAACTTCTGATTAAATAGGTGCCTTGGAAAGCTTAAAATTTTACTGGCCCTTGGCTTAGGCTAATACAGCTGAGTATTCTCGAAAATACTTTTTGCCCGGTGTTAGGGTAGCCGTACCTACCACATTCAGGTATTTGAAGTTGGGGTTTCTCTTAGGGAATCCCAGGGACTATGCTACCATAGAACAAAGGCATCTGTGTGTACCTCTTTGCTGATTAGTTGTGAGCCAGGGGAGGAGAGGTGAGACCTCACCATCACACTCCGGTCCCTGCAGAAGCATAAAGAAGAAGAGACCGTATTTCCCAGTAGGATTTTAGTAGCTTTTCCACAGGAGAGTGGAAACACAGAGCAAAATCTGGGTGTTTCCTCCCGCATTGCCATGGAGCTAGGTGGCACCTGCCCCTTCAGCAGCCCAGTGGCCTAATTTGGGAGCATTCCTACTTCGCCTGATGCCTTTTCCTCCGAAGAGACAGGGACCAGTTACCTCTGTTACGGAACACAGCCTTTGCCTGCCTTGCGAAAGGCTGGCAGGTTGCCGCTTAATGTCACTGCCATCTCTGCTTAAGGGTGAGGATAGGGTGGGTATGTGTGGGGAGAGAAGTGACTTCAGAACTGGGAGCCAGTCCTGACAGCTGATAACTTGAACTGTGGATTCATTTTAGACATCATTCAGAGTAATTATGTTAATTGTAACCTTTTTAAGCAGTCCTAAGGATAGGAGGCAGAAGAAAACCAGACTGGTTCAGGCTGCCTTCACCTTTGGGAGCGGTTGCCACTCATGTTTGTGGCGCTGCAATGCGAGCAATGAGGATAATGATTTTGCCAAGCAATACTCTCTGGTTTGTGTTCTTTTACCAAAAAAAAAAAAAAAAAAAAAAAAAAAAAAAGCCTATAACTGTGTTTAAATTTATTCATTTCCCAGAGAAGATTTTCACTGTGGTATTTTGCAGCAGTTGGACAGCGACATTAACTAATATTCTTTGAATTTCAGCTTGCAGATAATTGGTGGGGTGTCTGATTCAAGCAGAGCTTGGTGGAATTGTGTTAATTTGTGGTAGCTGTGTGTTTGGATCAGAGTCGAGCCACTGAAAGAGAAATCTCTTTAAAATTATGCATAACCCAGATTATTACGCAAGGTTATCACCATCTCAGCTACTAGTGAAGTTAGATTGGACGGAGCACATAAAGCCTGCACTCACAGCAGCTGTCTCAATGGGTGCATTGCCACTCAGTTTGTTGGGAGCAAAATCAAGCCTTCATAATCCCAGGTCCTGAATGTAAAGATCACATATTTTAAGTCCAGTTTCCTAAAACAAATCTACATGTTGAATACAGCCCCAATACCTCTTGAATGGTGGTGTCTAACAGGTCACAAACAGCCCCGAACCTTTCCCCGCAGTCGGGCATTCACTGTAGCATGGGTGAGCTGAAGGAACCATTTGTTAATTTTTTTGCCCCCACTGTGCGTACGTTGGAGGACTATGGCTATAGGCAAAGTGTTCCAGACTTCCAGGAAAATCCACCTTTATCCCAGCAATCACTATGATTTAGAAAAATGAAATTGTGAGAGTTTACTGCCTCATTTAAAAACATCTGTTTGGCAAGAAGAGTTTTATTACGGTTGCGCGGGCTGACAAAAGCTTAAAGGACAGGCCTTTGCAGCTTCGTCGTGCTGTGCTCCACGCTGAGCGTACCAGTTGTCTGCTCTGCTTGCAGACTGAACAGGTGGGAGAGTGGCAATACCACATTTTTTTGGAAAGGCCCAATGGCTTTTCTTGCGTTTCTTGCTAATTGCACCCTCTGAAATGCTGCAAAACTAGAAGACTAGAGGCTCTTCCCTCTCTTGCCCCGTAGGGCTGGCCTTAAACATAATTCTTTTCTGCATCTCTATGCCGTGCTGTGCCAACTCTGTGGGGCCTCGCACATGCAAAGGTGCTTTGCTTTATGATGAATACATTTCTGAACCTCAGCAACCTCTTGGTTTCCCAGTCTCCCGCTGAATATTATGAGATTTGCAGAGCACTGAGCCAACATATAAGGTGCCATTACAGTTTCTGAAGCGAGAAGAAAACCCTTCTAAGCCATCCATTCAAATGCTTAACTGCATCTGCTTTTCTACTACCACCTCATCAGTAGCAATTTGGAAACTGTAACCGCAAAACAACTAGCAGGCCAAGTATGTAACCAGCTTACCCAAATGATCTCAAACCCCTGGTTTCTATAGATTCTAATAGCCTAATAAATGAATTTTTGGTACTGAGCTAAGTACAGTCATATATAATTGCAGTTATTCTCACATTAAGCTGCAGGGAAGTGGCAAACCCAATTAGATTAAATCCTACCATGTCTCCTTGGGATTTGCGGTAGACATTTAAGCAGAGAGACATGTCACTTCCACAGACCAATTTGCTTGTACCTGTCTGCTTAGATTTATTGTGATTTGTCCTTGTTTTTGTGTATGTTTATTTGCAGAAGGCAAGCCCAGATGCAAAAGACATCAGTGTAGCTTTGGAACATTATTTTTAATTAGCTGGGTTCAGTTTCTAGTAACATGCTTGAATTGCTTCTGGGCTACTAATGGACTGTGGAAAATAAATATTGTTGCTCTTGGATATTGTTTTTTTAGTTTTTTCTGGTTATGGTGCTAAGGAAAGAGGAAAAATTCCCATGCTTTGGCATGGAGGCTTTATTTGCCATGGGCCTCACAACACGAGGCAACCAGTCAGGAGACAAAGTTGCAACTGAGTTTTCCTAATAAGCCTGTTGTTCTCCTTTGTAAAACCCATGTAGGAATCGGAATTATACTGGAAAATATTACAATAACTGCAGGGAAAAGATTCATTTATTTTTGCTTCTTTCTGAATTTGAACTGAATTGGACAAAGTTTACCTGAATTGGCACCTGGCAGAAGCAGGGCATGATGCAGATAACGAAATGTGGGTCCTAATCTCAGGGAAGAGGATTTGCTTCTCTCTGCCAGGTGTAGTTTCTGTATTCTCCTATCCATTTGTATGAAGAAACAGCAAAACCTTTTATTCTCCTTTGTATTCTGTGCTTGTGTTAAGTGACTGTACAAGGAGAAACGCTGTGAAGGGCTGAGGATGGGATATACAGGCAATTGCTTATTTATTTTGCAGGAAAACATCACTCAAATATTGCCAGACTAAGACATATCATGCAGGACACATTTCTTCTTTCAAAGGAAGAGAACAATGCAGATTGACAACGAAGACCAGAGTTCAAAGTTTCTACAAGGCAAGGACTGCCTGCTACCGACAAAACATACAGTTAAATACAAAGTGAGTGAACCTAAAGCCCTGCAGTACGGAAAGCACTGGGTTTAGGATAATGCTTGTTGTAAATAGCCTTTTCTACTGGGATTGTAAACTGTCTTCCTCTGCCCAGTCTTTCTTTGGCCGAGGAAGCAGGCGTGCCAGTGACTGCATGTCCATCCATGAGGCGTTTACATTCAGGCTTTCATCGTGAGCAGCGAATTTACAAAACTTGGGTACCATCACTGGCATTACGCTAGGGAAGAGAGTGCAAAGCTCCAGTCAGACCACAGCAGACTTTGCTGGGCAGACTCAGTTTACCTGGCAATTACCTGCAGCGATGGGTAATACCAAAAACCCAGGAGAGGTGGGAAAGAGCAGGATTTGCTCGTGCTGCTGGGCTGAAGCGTCGGGAAGCGCTGCCTGCAAGGGCAGCCTGAGCTCTGCGGAATGGAGACGAGGAATGGCAGTAGGGCTGCCATCTGCTGCTCGCAGGTTGAATAGCTGGGAATGAGGCTCGAGGAGCGTTTCCTTCAGGTTTTGTTGGGTTTGCGTGGCTTTTGCATGCGTGTGTGCATGTATACACGTGGGTGTCACATTGTGCATGATGCATTTGGGGCAGTGCGCATCACAAGAGTCAGAGGCACAAAATGGGTAAAGGCAGAAAGGAAGTTGTGGGACAAGAGAGCAGCAAATGGAAATTCAGTTTGTCGTGACCCTATCTGCTCATCCCAAATGTACTGAAAATGTTCAATTTCTAATGCACCCCTTAAATATTTTCCCCGATTCCTCTACTGGCAATATTGGATGCCACAGAGTGGGCAATGTACCTGCCACGCTTACATCCACATGTGCCTTGCCGGTGCCATCAGAGCCCAGGGCTGTGTCACTGCATTTGCAGTCCTGGGGCAGGAGAAGCTTATCCCTGAAACTGTGGCCTACATTATCTGTTGTGCAAGGAGGTTTTAGTTTTGTTCTTGCCAGTACTTATGCTCCAGGCAGGCTAAGGCTAGTGCCAGCTGCTCGTGGCCATCTTTGCTGTCAGGGGGCCAAAGACAATGATGTATCATTTGGAGGACTTCCTCTGAGGATGGGTGACAATTTTGCTCCATGTCATTTGCACGATTCTGACGCATTCAAAATTGCCACAGGAAGCAAGTTCTGGTTTTACTGGAGATGAATGTGAACATTTTTGCCTCAGGGAAGGGATACTCTCACCTAATTTAAAGCACAAACGGGTAAGTGCTTTAAATAAGAATCCACAGGGCAGTGGGCACTCATAGGGCAGTGGGCACTCAAGGGGCCAGGAGCACTCCCGGGCAAGATCTGGCAGGCTCACAGCACAAGATCATCGTCCCGGCGTGGCCTTGCCATGACTTCGGGCTGGTGAGCTGCCCTATGGCGCTCGCTGCAGCAAGAGGGGGCTCCCGTGAAGCTCATGGAAGCCAGGTACTGCTGAGGTGCAGACACATACTCAGGAGTAACTTCCCACACAAAGATCAAAGATCGTGCCTGCAGGTATGTTAGTAAAAATTGGCTATGGATGATACCTGGTCACAGCAAGAATATGTTATTTTATAAATTTGTTTACTTTTAATTGCACATTAGTTGTAGATGTGTGATCCAAAACCCACATGAGAACTGGAAAGACTTTCCATTGACTTCAGTAGGACTGGACAAGAGGAATACATTTTTAAGATTAGAAAGAACTATGAGACTATTCCCACAGGAACCAAACCAAAGCTGGTAATCTGAATCAGATCCGTAAGGGATTTGCAGTGCCCTATATATAATATATGTTTGGATTCCTAACATCTGTCATCTCTAGTACTAATTTGTAAATGTGTATTTTAAATATTTTCAGTCCTTGGCCCTGGAAGCTGTGGTGAACTTCAAACAAAAAAAGTCGAGCTCTGAACCCAGGTGATGGACAGTAACCCTGGCAGTTACAGCCCTGTATAGAGGTTATAGTGACAATTATCTGCACGATTTGACAAACTGCCCTTCTTTCTGTTTTTGACTGGTCACATCAATGGTTGTTTAGATACAGATAACAGCAAGACTGTGGGAACACAATTGCATTGTTATTTATATCTGTCTTGCGAACTACTGGGACCAATATGATGGCTTGGAAAACAAGTAAGAAGGTATTTATTCAATAGTCCGTTCTATTGATTATTATCAAACAACAGCTCATAATTTTGCACAGTGAGAATTTTATGACTGCAGTTATCTGAAGCATGTCTTTGTGCTTAGAAACCAAGCTGCTTATTTAATTAAGTACTTCTGGCTTTTTGGATTTAATAATTCTAATTAAATTGTTATGATTATGACTTGCATTTGGATTATGCCCGCAGTCTCAGTTAAGACTATGAGAGGACCTCATAAGCACATGGAAGGACACATTGCCTTCCTCAGAGTGATTAGGAATATGGGATTGGGAAGGACCGGTCATCAAATCCAATGTCCTGGATATTTCAGGGACCACGCTGAATAAAGCAAAACATGACAGTCTCATTTACCACAAGAAATGATAGGTAGGAAGGGTGAAGTAAACAGTATCACTAACAAAATGTGCTCTGTTCAGGCCAGCTGCATGCATAGATTGATACTCCTGTGTCTTCAGAAATATTTAAAGGAACATCTAAATTATAAGAGGAGTTCACAAGAATGTGCTGGTTTGTTTTTTTCCAAACAGTGCTGAGCACAAGCACCTTCTGTTGCCTTGCAGCTGCTTAGCAAATGTGAAAAGGTGCATGGCTGCCTCAGTGAAGAGCTAAGCATTCAGTTTTACACACTTGCCTTCCAAAATTGCTCTATGACTGTAAGCATTAGCTTTAAATATATTATGGAAACTGTTGCTAGTTCTGTTTTCAGAATCCACCATGACTGAGAAACTGGTGTCTTTGAGTGACAATTATCAGCTGCTATCCTGCTCTGGCCAGGCAGATGTTAGCTTTTAAATCCATATAAATCTGTTCTTCATACTAAAATAATCACCTGTTGTTTTTATGTTAATAGTCTTGCCTCCAGGAGGCTAACTGGGGCAGCTCCTCCAGAGGCTGGGAGACATCTCACCCCTTCTGCCCCTATTGAGAGCAGAGACAGACGGAACTTGTGGGAGATAGGAACTGAATGATCAAAAGGGAAAACCAGGTGAGACAAAGGTTATTGTTTGAATTGCTGGGGGAGAGGAAAAAAACTTTTCTGTATTTGCAGTATTAGGCATGTGATTGCACAACTAGGAGCTGAAGTTGTAGAAACTTTGGATGGAAAATAACCACATTTGGATAATACAAGTAGCAGTTGGATAACATAGAACACTGAGTATATTTGTTTTTTCATAGCCATCAGTGAGTAAAATGCACTTGACATTTCCAGACATATCACTTCAGAGTGTCTCAACTAGAAATCCATTATTTTTCTTACTCTGAGAGGGCCATATGCTTTATCTAAGATCCTATTGTCCTTGACTCCACTCAGAAGACAGGAATGTGTGCTAATGGTTAGAAGGAGTGGTGTGACTTGTCCGTAAGAAAGCAGCAGCAGAACTGAACATCATAAACTGTCTCCTGTCATTAGAAATGTGGGTAGAAATGTGACTGTGAGTCTGGTGTGGAGATCTGACTAGTTCAAAACAGATAACTCATCAAATCTAGTTTCTTTTCACAAGCTTGTTCTTTAATGAAATACAAGAACAATTTCTTTTTCTAGGCCCTTGCTTTGGCCAGTCACTTGAAAAATAGCAACGTTAGTGCAGTGGAGAGGAGGTCAAGAGTTGTGTTTGATCAATGCACTGTTATGTATTGTATTGTATCGATCCATCCTCAAGCACCTTATCTTGTCAAATGCCTTTTGAAGAGCGAGGAGACAAAAGAGATTCCCATGCCTGGCTCCATGGGAAGGACCTCAGGTGGTACGCCATTGCCCAGTGCTGTCTGGCTCTACAGAGGGATCTGGACAGGCTGGATCAGTGGGCCAAGGCCAATTGTATGAGGTTCAACAAGGCTCAGTGCCAGGTCCTGCTCTTGGGTCACAACAACCCCATGCAACACTACAGGCTTGGGGAAGCATGGCTGGAAAGCTGCCCAGAGGAAAAGGACCTGGGGGTGTTGGTGGACAGCTGGCTGAACATGAGCCAGCAGTGTGCCCAGGTGGCCAAGGCAGCCAACAGCATCCTGGCTTGTGTCAGAAATAGCGTGGCCAGCAGGAGCAGGGAAGTGATTGTCCCCCTGCACTCGGCACTGGTGAGGCTGCACCTTGAGTACTGTGTTCAGTTTTCTGAACTGAACCCTCACTACAAGAAAGACATTGAGTTGCTGGACCGTGTCCAAAGGAGGGCAACGAAGCTGGTGAAGGGTCTGGAGCACAAGTCTTATGAGGAGTGGCTGAGGGAACTGGGGTTGTTTAGCCTGGAGAAAAGGAGGTTGAGACCTTATGGCTCTCTACAACTACCTGAAAAGAGGTTGCAGCGAGGTGGGTGTCGGTCTCTTTTCCCAAGTAAGGAGTGATAGGATGAGAGGAAATGGCCTGAAGTTGCTCCAGGGGAGGTTTAGATTGGATACTAGGAAAAATTTCTTCACTGAAAGGGTTGTCAACTGCTGGGACAGGCTGCCCAAGGAAGTGGTTGAGTCCCCATCCCTGGAGGTATTTAAAAGATGTGTAGGTGTGGCGCTTAGGGACATGGTTTAGTGGTGGACTTAGCCGTGCTAGGTTAGCGGTTGGACTGGATGATCTTAAACGTCTTTTCCAACCTAAACGATTCTATGATTCTATAAATCACAGAAGACATTACTATTAGTGATGCCAGAGGCTGCCGAGCCCCTCCATTCCTTTAGCAGAGGAGTGTTTCTCTGTGGCAATCCCTAGGGACACTTCTTCAGCCACCAAAATCAGAAGGATCTCTGTTCCTGGCCAGTTATGTATATTAAGTGACCGTGGCACAGAAACTCTGCAGGATTGTAGAGAATGTCCCATCTTTACCTTCCTGATCACTTTGTTCATGAAAATGAGGTTCAGCACAGCTATTACTATTACTAAAAATGAGGACTATTACTGATCAAGGCTTCTTTCCAATGTGAACAGCATCTGGTTCTGTTTGTGATTTTGCCAGCCATGAGAAAGCTTTACTCATCATCTGGGTTTGTGTGGCAAGGTTTTGGTAGCAGGGGGGGCTACAGGGGTGGCTTCTGTGAGAAGCTGCTAGAAGCTTCCCCTATGGCTGATAGAGGAGGAAGGAGCGGCAGAGATGACGTGTGATGAACTGACTGCAATCCCCATTCCCTGTCCCCCTGCACCGCTGTGGCAGGGGAGGTAGAGAACTCAGGAGTGAAGTTGAGCCTGGGAAGAAGGGAGGGGTGGGGGGAAAGCATTTTAAGATTTAGGTTTTATTTTCTCATTATCCTACTCTGATTTTGATTGGTAATAAATTAAACTAATTTCCCCAGTTGAGTCTGTTTTGCCCGTAACGGTAATTGCTGAGTGATCTCTCCCTGCCCTTATCTCGACCCACGAGCCATTCACTATATTTTCTCTCCCCTGTCCAGCTAAGGAGGGGGAGTGATAAAGCCACTTTGGTGGGCACCTGGCATCCAGGCAGGGTCAGCCCACCACAGTGCTCTAGGAGGCCCTGCCTGAGCAGGGGGCTTGGACGAGATGACTTCCAGAAGTCCCTTCCAACCTCAATCATTCTGTGATTCTGTGCTCTCCATCATCTCCACTGGACTTTAAAAAGTTTATGGACCACAGTCCATAAAAAGCATCTCTTGCTCTTTGAATGAAGTCAATAAAGAGTTTATCCTCTGCCCCCTGCTTTGCTAGGCTCTCCTAAAAAGCAGGAGCTATCCTCTGCAAAGCTGCACCAAAAACTGTGTGTTATCATTGCAAAAAATAATTCTCTTATTGAGTCTGAAGCACTAATCACAATTCAGACTACTGTGGCCCCTTTGGGAGTTTGCGGTGGTGATGGTGGTGACAACACAACAGTGTGCAGAATTTTGTACTTCCAAATGCAAACTCGTTTCCCATTTGGAAGGAAAAGGAGTCTGTGTTTGGCACTCTGGTGGTCACGCCTAATGCAGAAACAGTAAGAGACAGCTGCGCTTATGAAACTTAATTTGCGTTCCTGCATTTGTTAGATGGTGGGTTAATCTTTTTCCTAGTATTTTTTGTCCTAGGTTATTGTACATCTTTGCCTGTTTGACATTGCCATCTTAAATTACCTCCCAAGTTGTATCTCCGCAGGCTTGTTTGGTTTGCAGTTCTGCATTGATTCAGACACGGCAGCTTTCAGTGTTTTGGAATCCTTTTGTACATGTCAAAATATGAAACAAAATACTGGTTTGAGCACTCTGCACTAATCCATTACCCTGTTTGAGGCTGACAGCATGTTCAAAGGAAATAATTTCCCCTGCTATATGAAAGATGGAATCTTTTCAAACTTTATTTTATGTCTGTCACTAAGTTCAGCAATACTTTTTTGATAGGTGTATGAACTACAAGTGGTAAAGCTGATAAAAGCCAGCACTGAGAAGAAAAATCGGATGTAGGGGTAGAGATTTGAAGATGCCATCTAGAAATATAGCCAGGCGATGTTTGACCCTTGAATTTTTGCATATGGAACTTATCTTTTTATGCTCCAACTCTGCAGAGGTATGCTGGAGAGAGAGGGAAGCTGATGGTCATGACAGATGACCCCTGCAGCTCTGACTGATGAGGTTCTTTAAAGGGAGAACAGATTTTTCCAAGTGCTTTCCTGAGATAAGCCTTTAATGACAGTGCTGGGAACTGTCTGGTACAAAGACCACACAAATCTTTCTTAGATAGAAAGTGCTGTTTGCCAGATTTTTATGGCTGGTTATGTACCTTTGCCAAAGGATTGCTTAAGATCTGGGAGTGTAGAAAGCAGATGCCAGGATATACATTGTATAATTTAAGAATGCTGTGTTGCCATTTGCATATTTATTGATAGCACTAAGAAATTTTAACATCTACCGAGAATGAGTTGATTATTTCACAAAACTTCATTTTATGAATTTATTGCAATCATGAGATATTATTCAGAACAACTACAAGGTGAATGCAGGAATATTCATTTTATACTTTTTGTATATAAAGGTGAATTCTTGGTTTGAATGAAAACAGCTGCATAACTGGCACCAACACATACATACCTATTTCACCTATCTACTGTGCCAAATTATTTACACTGTGTTTTTGTGAAGACCTATAATCTTCTCTTGTCAACTTGGCGTGGACAGCAAGCAGGTCTCACTGCCAGCACACCTGTACCCTGTGTCTTGCTTACTCTCCCTAGTATCCCATTTTTTTCCTCACTCTCCTGGTGTGTTTTCAGTAGCTCCTTTAATATCTACTTTGGCAAAGCTTCCTCATCCTCCCCTTGGTTTTCTTGGGAAGTTTACATAAATTGCTTTTTTCACTTGTTTCCCTCCTCAGCTTCTTCCATATCTATGATCCTGCTCTGGAAAACCTTTTCCAAAGTCCGAGCTGATGTATCTCACATACAGCCTTCAGTTTCCATCCACGCATCTAAAATACCTTTGTTTCTTAAGATTTCATATCCCCAGTTCTGCAGTACTCTTCCCTCTGACCCAAACACCTGAAATTTTTCTCAGCTGACATTAATCCTGACCTGCAAAGGTTGTCTCCAAGGCCATAACTTGGACCATTTCCTTCTATTTTACATATTTCCTCTGTGAGCCTATTTTCTCATGTCAAACATAAAGCCCTTGTCTCAAGTACTACCACTGTTCTTTGAAACTGTCCTTCATTACTAAAAGGTTGACTGCCACTGCCAAAATACTGTGAAGGCCAGTTAAATTTTCAAATACTTCATGCTTCCTTTCATCCTGTTACTTACTCCAAAGAGAATATGTATATATTGCGCTTGTGATATCAGCGCAGTTCACTATATGTTTAAAAAGTTTGTAGTATATGCATATAATATGTGCTCATTATGTCAGCACAGTTCATGTATGGTACAATAGTATCACATATATGGTTGAGAAATGCTTTGTCTGTAAGAGCTGCTTAAGATCTTCTTAACATACATTTAATGACTGGCAACATTTGAAGATTTTTCTGCAGATTAAGTGTAGAAAACTCTGGAGACTGCCATGGACATCCACGGGGGCAATTTCCCCTGTTTATTATTTGCTTTGGACTAAGATTTGTTTCTTGTGAGGTCGTGTTTGAGATCATTTTCTTCCCTAAATTGTTGACTGCTTTTAATATTATGGCAATCAGAGACCACTAGAGGACTCTCTTTTCCATCATATTAAGCTATACTCTGTAATCAGTTTTTGCTGTTCTGTATTTTTAGGCATATATTTTTACAAAGTATACAAATATACTCGTTTACACAAATATACTCGTTTAGCCAGGTAGACATTAGTCATTCAGCAATCAGAAGTGCAGTCTGAATGGCGATGAAGTCCCTACGGAAAATGGGGTCTGAGGTCTGCTTCCTTTTAAACAAAAATAATGCACGGGCCAATCTGTCCATCTCTCTGTATGAATATTTGATGTAATATTAGGATCCTGTCATGTGTTCTGGCCTGCACAATTACTTGTTTGGTTGTGGGCTTTCAAAATAACCAATATAAACAAGAAAGTTTGAGAAGCTTTCAAGGTTTAATGAGTTTTAAAACATTTCCACCATCTTTTCCAATTGGACTCTTACAGAAAACTTTCCCATCTTGAAAGGTGCATTGGATTTGGATCCTTTCCAAAGAGATCCTAATCACTCTTCAAGATAAGGAGATCCTTGCTGTGATTTTGAAGGAAAGGAGCAAAAATAAAGCAGATTATCTCTCTGTGTTGTCTTTGGGCAGACAATAGAAATAATTGCAATTCAGAGCCATTATTTGCTTTTTTTTCCAAAATGGTTTCTGCAAGAATAATAGAGATTCTTCTGTCAATCACCGTTACTGTGTACCCTGCAGCTGGTTGGTCACTGCCCACCCAGCAATCAAAAATGCCTATCTAATCACAGCCAAGTGAAAACTGCCAGAGGGTACCTGGCCCTCTGTTTGCTTTTCAGCTGCAACGCAGCCATCACAGACAGCCGAAGCAACTTAGGCATTCATGTAGGATTTGCAGTTCATCAGTGCAAAAGAATGAAGATGACTGGATGGAAAATAACTAAAGCGCCCCACAGGTTCATGAGTCTAACGGGGAGTGCTTGGAATTTGCTCAAGTGAGCGCAAGAGGAAAGCCCACAGAAAACCTCCTGCTAATGGGTGGTTTTATTTTATAATCAAATGACACATTGGAATGTAGTACTCTCATGAACTCACTGGGGTTTTTTAAAAACAGATTATTTTGCATTTTAAGAACATTTCAGCATTGTCTACTTGATGCAAGTAGAGATCGTCCTCAAACAAAAAAATGAGAATAGGATGGCAACAGCCGCTGCTTTTAGGAGGAACAAATGAAGCGTGTAGCGAAACTGTTCTCTAGTGGCTTTGATTATAGGTGATGCACTACTCTTCACTTGCTTGTTTGTTTGCGGTTTGCTTAGTCTTTTACCTATAGCCTACAGTTTCAGAAAGCAATTTAAAAATTATTTCGGTAGGAACAATTTTGATAGCTATTGACGCAGTGTTTTGATGTCTTTCATAAAATTGGTCAGTTCTGAAGTCTGTGAAAAAAGGAAAAATAGTGAACTTTTGAAACATTTTTCTTAGATTTTTATGTTTAGTAATTTTTATAAGCTTTTTCTGAACTTACTGGAATTACGTGATTAGCCTTGGTTTTGTACAGAAGAATGACACAAGAAAAACAAACAAACAGAAAAAAACCAAGATTCAGTTTTAAGTGTTGAAAGCACTGAATTTGATGCTTTCTTTGGTTTTGGAGATAGAGTACAGGTATCATAGCCCCTGCTACGTCATTTTCTATTGACGTTTCTTGATGACAACTTGTGCTTATCCGATTTTTTCCATTTGAGAATGTATTTTTATATTTTTCTGGGCACATTGCATCTACTGCCTTTGAAGTCTGTAGTGAAATAGAAAATAATCTTTTCTTTTCCTACATTTCTCATCCCTGCTATATTTAGCACAATATAAAGAATGCATAAAGGAACCCAGAAAGTATTTATATACAGCTTGCATAGATGAGCCAGTTAAGGTAAGAATCAAAGCCCCAGGGAAGTGCTGAAAAGCCCCTTAGCTGGGGCTTTGTGACCGTAAGCGGTGACTGATTTACGCACCACCTGCTATGAGAAAGATGTCTGGGGAAGAGTCGAAGCACAGAATATGACTGTGGCTAAAATCTGACACCACAAGAGACTTCGCTTGGCGTGGGTGCAGAGCACAGGCAAAGACTGTCCCTCACTGATGAATTTGCACTTTGAAAAATAGATTTTGGAGAACGCGTTTTGCTTATGTGAAATAAAAGGCACAATGTGGGCTAGAAGGATCATATTCACTCCGTAGTTTTCAGGCTTCTCCACTACAGTCAGGTTTGTTTGTGACTGCTGTGAATACATAGTGAGAGATGAATATAGAATAAAAGATACAGCTATGTAAAATTGTATGTACGGAGGAGTTTAGTTAGTTAAAGCAATGCCCCAGTGGGGGGTTCTACATGCCAGTTGTGGAGTGTTTGAAGATGTGTAATGGAGGCCAGAGGCTGCTGTAGGAGAGCAGCTTTTCATCTCGAAGTATCTCTCCCTGTACAGAATCCAACTTAGCAACAGCAGGTTTGGGGAGTTCTCTTCTTGTTGCAAGAAAAGTGAAAGGCTTGTCTTATATTGGGAATATATTTAGAAAGTTGAAACATGATTTTGCTGCAAGTAGGCCTGACCATAGAGAATTACTCAAGTAGATTCATGTAGTGTGAATTACTCATCAAAACTGTCGGTGTTCCTAACACGAGTTTATGATAAGAATTTTAGCAGCTGCTGATGGTGACCATCAAACTGCACTGTTTCTTCAGTGTGTAACATATCTCCATAAACCTCTATCTACATCTGTATGTCTCTCTCTTTATAGAGTAGTGCTATGTCGTGCTATTCTGCTGTGGTGGTCACCCTTTCACAGGGGTTCAAAGAGGGTGGGAACTTCTTTCAGGAAAAAGATTACAGCACTTAACATTTCCAGAAACTTCCAAGGGAAAAAAAAAATAATTGATGAATTTCAGGGATTTCATGCTGAGCTTTAAAAATGAAAATTTCTTGACATAGACAGTGCAACTTTATGTCAAAGCAGCCAGCATCATTTTAAAAAGATCTACTCATCTAAAAACCTAAACATTGGTTTCTACATGCCCGTCCTCTTGTGCAAGGTATAGAATTTAAATTGGAATGGTGTCTGTCTTAATCATTCTAGTTAAAAAATTCTTTTTTCTCCAGTCTCCATTTGAACTGTAGGACTGTAATTTGGCATAAACCATCTGTAAATATAGCATTTATAGCTCACATTTGGACGGCATGTCTCTGACCACGTTGGCATGGCCAGAGCACGCCCAGGCAGCTTTCACATCAAAATCAGTCCTAAGGGATGCGGACATATGTGAGGAGTTTGCATTACGATATGTATCGTGTGAAGTGAAGGCCCTCAAATCAGGAGAACAATTGACCACGTGCTTAGATGTAAGAACATTTTTAAACCAGCTGAGAGCAGGATTCCTGGGGCAAGGCCAACGTGTCTAATGCTTTGAACCACTGTAGGCGCCTTAGTCCTGTGCAAGAAATAAGTGCAATGACTGCTGTTAAATCTGTGGATTCCTGACGTGCTATTTCTATATAGTCCTCTGTGAGGGGGAAATTAGATCATCTGGCTGACAAACACGTTTTGCCATCTTCTTTCTCCTGCCTCAGCAGCCCCTGGTGACTACCCTTCGCACTTCTCCAACCGGCTGTGTGCGCCTCCCCGATGGAGTTCAGCTCTGTGATGCTGACTTCAAAAGAACACATTTAAGTGCATTCCTGAATCAGAGTCAATATTTGTGAGTAGATCAGTGTAATAAGGATTTATGGAGGATGTGAAAACCATTCAGTGATCCGTGATACTTGGCTGCCTGTCTTTGATATCAGAGTTGGCAGGAAAAAGAACAATCGTGTTTTGCAACAGCTTTCATTATTTCCAGACACATTTTTATTCCAGACTAAGAGAAAAACAAGACTATTCTGTTTTAAATAGTGATGTGAAAGCATCTGGGTTTCTTTGAATCAAAAATATTAAGTCTACTCTATCTAGAAGGGAGTTTGGCCTGAACCCATCAAAATGTTAATGTCTGTAGTCCCTGTAAAATCTCCCAGCTTTCATCAAACAGCGTTTCACTGTAACACACTGATAAAGTGATTCCAGTCATCTCATGCCGATAAAAATTTTTTTGTACACTTTACGGGGGTTTAATATCATGCTGAAGTGAAACATGTGGTTAATTATGGTCTCAACAGGCTTATTTTGTAAAAGGCCACTTCTTGACATCCTCCGAGTCTTGGTCTGCCGCCCATCATTTTGCCTTTGTCTCTGCTTGTTTTGTAACTTCCTTGGGGAGTGGAACTTATTTATTTAGTGGTTTATCATGTGCACACTACAGTACGGTAAAATTGCCGTGAAAGCTACTCGCACATGCTGCAAATGTGACTGACAGCACATTATTTGATTGCCTAATAAATTGGCCAGCACCACAGCAGAAGGGCTCATTTTAATTTACATGCATCTCTCCTTCAGGTGGGAAATTCGAAAATGCTCTGTGTTGTATATGGGAATGATGCTCTGTGGGTTTGCCAGCTTCCTCATCATGGCTGGTTATATTACCAGAGATTACAGCATGTGCTGGCCCAGGTTTAAATGGGAAGATTCGTGATTCGTGCCTACCATCAGATGCTCATTTGACAAGCTGCCATGTCGGCACACGGACAACCGTAACTGTGTACGTAGCCATGGATCGGTGCCATTCTGGCACTGCAGAAACTACTCGTTGCTGAAACCCGTTTGAGCCGCGGTACTTGCACAGAGGTGGAGCAGCAGTTGACTTTACTGGGATTGTATTTTTGCACAGGAGGAAAGTTGTCCAGCCCTTGCTGACCCCTAATGATACAATGGGATATTAGGGAATAATTTCTGAGACAATTTCATAAAAAGATGGGGGAAATGAGCCACAGAGCCGCTGTTGGGTTGTCTTGGGGGAATCTGAGATGCATAACTTGCCACCCATCAGTTAGAGACTGTGCTATGAGCTCACTCTTTGCCCTAAATGAAGTGGTTCTGAGGTGCCTGCAAGCAGCTGCCTTGTGTTATCACTTGAAATCAACTGCAGCACTGGCTGCAGAGCAAATGTTTCCTGCATCATTACATAGTCCCCATCTTGTAGTGCTATGTTAACAGCCAGGGAAAACGGCTTTAGGAGTCTGCTGTCAGAGTGAGTGGGAGGAGGAACTTAGCCAAAGAAGAGTGCAGGTTTGTTAAAGAGTCACACAGTTAATCCAAGCTGACCACCTTCACAAATTTACACTTGACGTCTAAACATCAAACATTTTCTTGTGCATTACAGCAGATATGTTGTCTTTCTCATTTTCAAACAGGGTTGGAAAGTGCTTTACAATACGGAATGTTTTGTTCTTTGAGCGTTAGTATGATTTCAGTGGGGTTCATCAGTTTGGGCATGGCATCATGCTTCCATGTGTGGGCTTGTGTGTGTCAACTCTGTGTTCCTTTGCTGTGGTTCTGTGGTTACTGTAAGTGGAGAAAGGGACTCTTTCCGCCTGACTTCATCCACTGATAGAGACATTACTATTATCAATCTCCCATCACCTTGTGTAGGGATGGAAAGAGCTTCTTCGGTTATCGACTTCCAGTCCCTGCCTTTGCAGGCACCACATGGTGGGAGCCATTCATGCATCGTTCAGGCTCCACTCTTGTTCCAGTTTTACTTTCCTGACCATTATTTATCTCACACTTCAGGTTTGTTGCTAGTCCCAGTACAGCACTCAGCCTTTTGATCACTTCCCCAGTGCCGCTAGTTTGAGATGCACACATTTAGTTGGCAGTATTTCCAGAATCAGAAGACAGTTGTTTTAAAAATTACAGTGTCTGTGGCCTTGCCATCAGGAATGACTGAAACTGAGCTACTCATACCCCACTGAATCAAGCTGACACTAAGATAATTATATTTGCGTTATACTTTCAGTGTCCCTATATGTCAGTGTTGTAGACTGAAATGAAATACAAAATCATAGGGCAGTTCAAAGCAATTAAAGTGTAAGGGCCCTGGCTCAGCTTTCAAAACATACCTATATGTTTATCTTCCCTCCAGCATAAATCAGCTCTGGCTTGCAGAGCTGCGCTAGATGAGAAATGTCTCTTAACAGAGACTTGCAGTCCCGGCATGTTTATTTAACGTGGCAAAAGAAATGTATAACTCCTTGTATTTTTATGCATAAGAATCTCATCATTCACATGGTTTCCCTATCTTGGCTCAGCAATTCATAAACATTGATAGAGATTTCTCTTCACTGCACTACTTGCGATATAAAGAATACTCTGCCTTGAGAGGGCAAGTGAGCAGATTAAGAAACTTGCCCACGTTCCACAGGATACCTGTATTTGTGTACAATTCAACAGTGTGCTGGCTTGTACCTTTTCCCCACGGGGATAATCATGAGATTAGGAGGAACCCTTTCCATGTTCGGGGCAGCTGTGAGCACATGCAATTTACTTTCTCTTGCCTTTTCATATTCAACCATCTTATTAATCATTTGGCGCAATGCTGCTACATCTTCTCTCACACATAACCTTTCCAGAAGCATAGGAGGCAATGGTGGGAAAGAAGGTGAGCTTTATAGCATTATAAGAAAAAAGATCAGTGAGATCTATTCTTTCCACATACACCAGTAGGTCAGTTTACTCGCCAAGAAATAATCAGTCTCGGCACTGCAGGGAAATCCACAATCCAGAGTTTCAGCCTACATAGTTTAAGGCTGCTGCCGCTGCCTGCTTTCAATAAATAAAATATTTTTACATTTCAAGTCTGTTTTAAACAACTTGCATGAGGGAGCCTTCAGCTTGTTGACGCCACTTTTTTGCTTTCAGGAGAGGTGAGGCTTGAAAGTGTGTTGGCTGTAGCTGAAAAAGTACTTGAGGGGAGGCTTATAGCAGGTGTGGGTGCCCAGAGATGTCACTGTACGGCAAAGGTCCTGAGAAAGGCTCTGGAAAAGATAATAGGAAAGTCAGTAGATTCAAGTTGCAGGAACTGGAAAAATAGAGGGGTTTGGACACCAGGAGAGCTTAAAAGCTCTGAGTGCAATTCAACCATGAGCTGTTGCTTTTAACTCCATTTAGCTACGCCTGGCACTCTGAGCTCCGACACACTCTCCTCACGTACCATGGCCAGGCTGCATCAAATCCTGGCGGTTTACAGACACGGTCCCAAAGCAGACCTAATTTGAACGAGAATGAGAAATGGGAAGGCCTTGGGTGGAGGACATGATAATGTGGGCAGAACAAGGGAATTGCTTGTTTAGATGGAGGTTGGCAAGAGCAGACTGAATATGCATCGGATTTCTAAACATTGCAAAAAGGGAGGCTAAATCAGAATGCTATGGGCCGGGGTGGTAAAATTTGCAGCTGACGTAAAAAGGTGGGTGTGTCTCTCTAGGTTCCTTCTAGAAATGTTACCCAGTCAGTGATTTCCCACTTTTCCTGGAGGGTAGGGCAATTTAACAACAACTTTGTACATAATTTCTTTGAAAACTGTGGGAAAAAAATAGTTCATTTTAGACAAAAGCCCCAGATGACATTTCAATGAATGCTGGAAAATTCTGAAAGCTTTTTAATAAATTCAGAAATGGGCATGATTCTGTGTCACACACAAACTGTTAATAAATTCCAGTGTATTTATTCCTTATTTGTTCCCTTTGAGGCTTGATCTTTATCAGGTTCTTCAGGACTAATACAGGCATGAAAATAATTACGGACAAATGAACTAATACCTTTTGGTCAGTATTTTGGGCAAGTTCAGTAGGTCAGCGACAGCTAGCATGTAACCACCTACCTTTCCACAGAGACATTTTAGGTAGCTGAAGGATACAGCTCTCTTGGATTACAGAAGGGGGCAGTGATGTTTCATTTTTTGGAACTAGAATCACCAGCTAACAAAAGCTTCTGTTCTACTTAATGCAGAAATAGAAATGCCCAAGATTTGCTCTTGCAATCTTGCTTCCTCATGTTACAATCATGCTTCCTGCTTGTTATTTTATTTTCTTCAAGAAAAAAAGTTCCATCTTGGAGGAAGCGTTAACAGCAGCGGATTGCAGAGCGCTTCTGCCACCTGCCTGGGACCTCGCCGGCTCAAAGGGCAAATTCACAGTAATGTTTCAGACTATACATAAACATGCTAACTACCTGTTATCTGTTAGTTTCACCGTGCAGTTTGTTTGGCCTCAGACCTTCCACATTACAGCTTGGCAATGCCATTTTGTGATTCCCATTCATAATGCTCTGCCTTCCTGCTGCAGTTCAAGGAAGATGAAATAAAGTGAGGGATCATTTAAAAAAAATGAGCATATGTACATACCAGACAAGCTTCTATTCTAAGAACATCTTGCATCATCAAGACATCAAATACTAGATTTGATGGATTGTGTGATTTCAAGTTAGCTCACACATGCAAACGAATGACAAGACAGTTTCATTATAAAATTGCATGCTATACTGTATTTTTGTATGGCTCTTGCTGCACACAGTACATGGGATGGACAACACTACTAAGTGGTTTCCCTGTAAGAAATTTCTCTTCTCTACCTGACTTAAACTAGTAACAGCAAATAAGTGTAGCATGAGAGGTGATAATCACGAAAGCAATGCCAGCATCTCACATCCACACTACATCTTTCTTCCTCTGGCCTTACCTGCTCTTACCCATCTACAAAGCTGCTTCCAGACCTGCATCCCTAACTCATCAATCTGAGCACGTTCCCCGTTCTGCATCTCTTCCCTGACTTCTCTTTATCCCTCACACCAACAGAGGCTTTCTCACACTGGCTCAAGAGCTGTTTCAGGTCCTCTCTGCATTTCTTACCACCGACGCCCTGCTGAGACCCCAAGATGAAACATGTTCTGTAGGAACTAGGTAGTTTATTTTGATCATTATTTTATAGTGAGGTTGTCTCCTTCTTTTCCGTTGCTGATGGTGTCATCTTTATCCCTCACTCCCAGCTTTCCCAAAGCTTTTTCATATGTAAGGAACTACAGTAAGCCCACGCCAACTGTACCATATTGTATACTTTTGACTTTTCTTTGATTCCCGTTGAAAAATTGGTGGCAGTTAAACACCTTGTGATACAGATACTGTTTCCCTCTGTGCTGATATGTGTCGATCTCTATCTGTCATTTCTGTTTTATTCTGTCAGTCGTTCT
The DNA here is from genome assembly GCF_030463565.1 of Pelecanus crispus. Lineage (NCBI taxonomy): Eukaryota > Metazoa > Chordata > Aves > Pelecaniformes > Pelecanidae > Pelecanus > Pelecanus crispus. The sequence continues at coordinate 3,048,433 of NC_134645.1, read as the reverse complement.
TTGTACCTCATGCAAGGGGTACATGGCCCCTCAGGAAAGTTCTGAAATATTTCTAGTATTAAAAAACAATGAAGGAGCCCCTGGAAACTGGGCCTTCATGCTTGCTTGATACCTTGCTGAATAGCTCTGCCTTTTTGGACAGACCTCTATCCTCTCATGTTCAGTCTCTGCTATTGGAGAAGTACAAATATTTGTTAAAAGTCTTATGATTAATTAACCAAGTCAATTTTAATAAAATGAAAGTAAGGTCATTTCTGTGATAAGTTTATTTCTAAACAATCATTAAAATCTTCACTTCCAAAGTCAATTAGATTTTGTACATACAGTCCTCAACACATTTCTAAGGCGAAAATACTTATTGATAAAGAAATACTATATTGTGCATACAATCAATTTATCAATTTATCAATTTCCAAAAGAATTCCCAGGAATTTTTTTTTTTTTTAACATTTCTCAAAGCACATATAATCTTCCATTTGCTACTAAAATACACTGGGAAGAAGAACAATCTCATCCTTAATTTATTTTGAAATTTAGTGCCAAAATCACTAAAACCCATGTCCTTTCCATATTGAAACATCTTACGTGGTCTCATTTACCTTTTCTACAGCTATATCAGTGCTTCAGCTCCAGTACTGAGATGGAATAAAAGGTATAGCTCTGTCATAATCTGGAATTACTTGTGCCATTTTTTAAAAGATTAGATATACTTTTTGTGAAAAATAATATTATTTGGTATTTCCTCCTTTCATTTTGCTTTATGTGTTGGTACATTTTACAATTGCCCCTTTTCAGGCTGTGTTTCAATAGTTAGGACATTATCACCTTTCTGCCATTATATTACAGACATGTGATCTCAATATAGAAATTCTAAGGCTCCAATTACCAGGAAAGACTGCATTATTACATATGGACTAATAACATAATGATGTAATGACCTAGAAACACCCACCAGGCCATCACAGTGCCAATCTACGTGGTCTAATTAGCCATAGGTGCACCACAAACTGGAGTTGAAAGCTGTGTGTTCACCACCTTCTATGATGGAAACCGAATATTTACCGAGGCATGAAAGACCCTTTGAGTCCATCAAACACTGAAGCCTGGCTTCAGATAAAGACACAGATTTAAATCCTTTTTCTGCCTCATTAAGGCCAAGTTAGCGAAGCCAGGTTTTTCAGGTCAGAAGCCTTTCAGTCACTCATGAAACATTATTCTGCAACTTCAAGAAGAGAGCACTTTTACAAAATGCACATATTCTGCCTCAATCCAGAAACAAGAAAGGCAAGCAGAACTTTGAGCTGCACAAGGCAGGAAATAGCCCTTTCTGATGGCCAGCAGACTAGCTTATGGGTGGTAGCTAGAATGACTGTCCTTTTTGGGAAGCAAACTCTGTTACCCACCCCCAAGCCCAGAAGAAACCAATCATCTGCAGTTGGGTCAACCCCTTCCTCTCCATTGCCCCATTACAGCAGTTTCAGATGGGGTAGGCTAGTTGGTCTGTAGAAAGCATTTCCCAGCTTCTTGATTTCTGCTTGCTTTTAGCAAGGTAGCATGGGAGGGGAAAAGAAGGGGAGAGAGAAAGCAAGAAATCTGAGGATGGAAGCATGAGATGTCCTCATTTATTGAAGTGGAAAGAGGAGTCACCACATGGAAAGCAGCTTTCTCCACTGTGGCCTGTAGTATGCCTGCCTTCCTCTGCCATGCGAGGTGAGTACTCGTTAACCTAGTACTCAACAGCAATCTGTCTTTTTTCTATTGTGAGAAACACCTGGCTTTTTTGTGTGTTGTGCAGTAAGCGCGGTGTTGCTGGGCTCCTAAGTTTTCTCCCAAGTAGCGTGCTGCAGGGTCAGGACCTCTACTGGAAGTGCGATTGCGCAAAAATCTTATTTCTTGATGTAGCCCTTTATAGTTTGGGGTATATCTTCTTGGTAATAATTTGAATGGGCTGTGACTTGTCGTCTATGCTCCCAGCAATATTTCCAGGCTTTCCCATTAGATTTTAGGATAAATTATTTGTTTCAGAACAAACAATCATGTTGTTGGCATGCATAATTGCTATGTATTTCTCTTTGCAAACATTGTGGTAAGCACTGGTGTTATGGTTTGCTAGTGATCTCATTGAGCACATACGGGGCAGTGGTCCAGCTGAAGCCGTTTATCCTTCCACTAGAGCCTACTTAGCTTAACCTCTCCCTCCAGTCAGACCTTGGCCCTTCAGTTAAGTTCCTGGAGTTAAGAAAATAGGCCAGATTGTCTTCTGCCAAGGAGCAGCGAGAGGTGTGAGTGGTCAGCATGTGGCAGTAATTTCAATGTTTACTGTTTTAAAAAAAAAAAAAAAAAAAAAAAAAGCTACCCAAATGTCCCATAATTAGAAATGCTTCTCCGAACTCCAGAAGTTTTTAAGGGAGGCATCAAAACACTTGAGATTAAACACAAAATGCTTTTTATGTGCTTAAACTTAACAGTATTAAGTCTGTACACCCAAGCTGGGAAAGAATAATAAATACAAACCTTTCAATTGTAATAGTTAAGAAATGGCCCTGGAAGCTGTTCCAGACTTCAAGTGGCATTGTTGAAAGGTTATGTTAATGAAGTTGGTATCTGCTTTTGATAGATCAAGCAGTCACTTTACTTCCCTTATTCAGGGATCAGCAGGGTAGCATTAAGTATTTGTGGATGGTCTGCTTTTCCCAAGGTCATTTTAATTAACCAAAATAACAGCAGGTGATAGAATATTTGATCTAAAATACAGATAGCAGTGATGACAAATGAGGAATTATTTTAAATGCATGTGCCAGCAGTACTGGTAATGAATAAGGAGCATCAGGCTGTATTTTATACAGAGTTATGTGGAAAGCTGACTGCCTTTAAAATAAATTCATCTATTTAGGCAATTGGCCACTGTTGAACACTTAGTGTCCTGCGGAAGGCCAGATTGTAATTTGTCGATGGCAGCTTTTGAAATGTCTTTACCCTATGTCTTTTGTTTCCTGGTTTTTAAGCTTGATTACCTTGGTCAAATTGGTGCTCACTGGATGGGTAAAATGGGCAATGTAGCGTCAAAGAAAAGATACTCACGATCGAGTGCCAGCAACGACGTTTGTGAAAATGGTAGCATGTCCTTTCTGTCCAAAAATCTTGCCTACGCTTTCAGAAGTGCATTGGTGTATTTGTATGTTGGGGCGGGGGGGGAAGTCTTGATGGATATGCCTATTAAACATCCCCCCTCTTCTCCCAGCCTGGTCCCAGGGGTTCTTGTTAATAAAACACTGAGTTTTGAATCCCTGCAGCACATGCAAAGTTCAGATATCTTGATGAGAAAGCATTTGGTTTTTTGAATGTGTTAAAAAGGGTCACATCTGATAACGATTTTTACATGTTAATTTTATGAAGACAGCTGAACTCTCTGTAACTCCAAATAAAGAATGATTTCAGGTTTTACAGGAGTTACTCTTATCAGTAAGCAGATTAATAAGAACAGTATCTGAAAAAGTCCTGCAATTGAACCAAATCACATCAGGGAAAAACTGAATGCATCTGAGATACTCATAATTCCACTAGATGTCTGTTCTAGCGCTAAATGCATAAGCATGGTATTCCCCATGTGGATTTGACTGGTTTTGGCAATGCACACTCTGCTTCTCTTTCCTCGCTTTCGATGCCAAATGCTTGGAAAATATTCTTTTAATTATCTAACTTCAGCTCTTTGGCCTGCTTTATTTGGAAAGACCTAAACTGTAGCCTTACTTACGCTCATGTGACCCTTGCGGCTTGCTGGGGAATACTGATTTAACGGAGAGCACAGCTTCACCTCGTGTTCTTTAGCATCATATTCCTATGCAGACACCTAAGTAATAGCTATGCTTCTGCAGAACATAACAGCTCTGGAAGCTACAGCATATTAAACAGACTCACTGCAGCTCTCTCTGGGACTAATCTTTCCTTTGCTTCTGCAAATCATTGGACTTGGTGCAGATATTTATTTTTTGCTCTGCATTTTAAAACAAAGGCAAAACTTACAGAAATTCCTGAGATAAACAGAGGCACATATGGGGGGAAAGAGAACAGTAGGGAAGGTGCTGTGGCGGGCAGTGTTACCCTGTCTTACACGAGCATTATTTGTTATTGTACCACAGCAAATACTGACTAGTTGAATAGGAGAAATTAAAATGAATGTTTTAGTCCACTTAGCAGAATGATATGTGCTTAATTACTCCTAATTATGTAAGCACATCTCAACGTTTCCCATAACATAGTAGGCTTTTTGTTTAATACTCATACTGCATGTGTTACAATCTAGTACTCCCACTGTTAGACTATTCCTGTCTGATTAGAAATGGCTGGGTTAAAGTGCCCACCTCTTCTGGTTGTATCTGCATGACCTCGCCCTATTTAGGACTGAATATGTCACTAGGGTAACAATTCTTGCATCCCTTCTTCACATGTTTTCTGAACTACCTATAAGTGGAAGTGATAAGTCTATAGGGAAAGGTCATGTAACACTGGGAAGAGGCAGGAAGCTTCTGTCAGTTATTTTGGTTTTGATGCATCGCTAATTAATGAATTGTGCCTGCTCAAAAAAGTAACAGTAAATGCGTTCATAATCTGTCAGTGTAACATGTCATTACATAACCTGACAATGTACAAAATTTAATGTTGGAAATTATCTAAAGCATTTTGGGATATAATGGCTTATTTAGCATTTGTCTTTCTGTAAGACTTGAAGTGATAGGTGACCTGGAGAGCTCCGTGGGCACATCCACGCTGTTCCAGAAGTGTAGAGGTCTCAGCTCATGCCAAGCTGGGTTGGTTGGATTTTGTCCTATTCCCCTCCTAAAGCTGTCCCTGCTTCTGGCCTGGAGAGGCTGGAGGAGGGTTGGTTACATGCACAGTCCCTTGGGCGGTCGCTTGGTGCACGATGGCTGAACACTGCAGTGTTCCCTGGTCCCTGTTGTTATATATTACAAGTCAGTCTGTTGTAGTTGCAAGCCTAGAATAGGCAAAGCGGGTTATTATCCGCAGAGCGAAAAGGACAGCGCTCCCACTGCCACCCCCTTGGTGACAGCAGCAAGCTTGTCTTACCTGTAGTGAGAAGTTTTGCTTACAGTGAGAAGTCTGAAGTGATGCCTTTGTGGCCAAAAGTACCACCTGAAATGCAATTTGCTACTTAGCAGTTGGGTTTTTATAGGTGTTGAAAGGTTATACGTAGAATACAAACAGACAGCGCTTGCTTTTAACATTTAGAGATGTTTGAAGTTGATTTCTGCGGGTGATTGATTAGATCTGCGGGTGAGCGTGCTCCTCTCTTTCTTCATCATTAGCACACAGAAGAAATTACTTTCTTGCTGAACCCAAGTACCAAACAATTCCTCGGAGCTTGACCTCAGAACTTAACATTGCAGTGGTTTTAAAGAGCAGGAGGATTTGTTAGCATTACTTTTAAGAGCGCATACCTGTTGCTAAACAATCCCCTGACTTTCCATGGGGGTATTGTCAGAGGAAAGGATTCAGTTGCCAATACCAAGCGTCTGCATTAGCAGAAGAAAACTCTCAGCAGCATGAAGTGCGCGGGCTAAACTCTGCCAGAATGCGTGCTCTCGACTTCAGATGCTCCTCTGGAGTCTCCCTCTTTATGGAGGGGTGACTGGCAAGGCAGTGATGCTTTCGATCGACATTGCTCAGGGCGTGCCTTAATAAAATTGTTGCTGATCCCTACCAAGAGCAGTAGTGCTGATTAAAAATGCCCATACTTATTCCAACGAGTTCACTTTCTCTCTCTCCCTTTAGTTTACCCAGAAAATGGCCACTTATTTGCTTTGTGTTTTTAAACCATCATTGCAGTGTGCCCATACTGCGTTTTTGCACATTGTGCTTATAAAATAGCAGACAATTTAAAGTTGCTTTAATTTAGGAATGGTATTTGCCGCCTGGTATGTTTAGACCAATTTTCAGCCTTGCCTTATGGGTGTTTGTGCTCATCCCTTATCACCATGCCATCAGGTAGTAGCGATGATGCTTTGAAAATCTAAGCTTCAGGAGTGAGTCAGACTCGTCATGCTATTCATCTATTTTTTGCTACTTTAACCATAGCTCTTAAACACATTCTTCAAATGCAGTGGCGGATTTTGGAGGCATTTGATTCCTTATTTTATAATTTAGGACATGCCTGCTTCACAGGCTCAGTTATAGTGGTTTGGGTCCATATACCAAACATCATATATGCACAGGGCATAAAGATGTTACGCTTCAGCACAGGTCCCTTGCCTCTCCCCAGTGTACACCCAAGGGTTTGATTTTTGGATGAAATGTTGCATTTGCTTTAGATCTGCTTGTTAGATTTTTCTGGATTAATATCACAGTCACTAGCCATGGGTTTGCTGTACTGTGAATTGTGGGTAAAAGGCTACAGAAAGGCACTTTGATTGCATTATTGTTAAAGGACAAAATAGCTTTTGCTATTAAGCTACTGTATCATTTGGATTTTCTGGATGCCCCTGCAAGAACTAGAGGTTTACCAGTATTTCAGTGGTTACTTCAGTAATAAAGTTGGATGAGGAGCTTGCCTTTTTTTATTGTTGTTTATGGTTCTGGTTTATAAGAGAAAGGTGATTTTTATGGCCAGGGAGAGTTTTAGATTTGTTTTAAGTACAAGTGAAATTCTGCCTCTACTTCCTCTACCGTTCCTCATGTCAGCTCTAACACACGAGCTTGCAAAGGGTATGTTGCTCGATTTATCCCCCTGTTCCCTTGCAGCAAAGGGACAAATGATAGTTTTGCATCAACGTGCAACAAGTTAGGTAACGGTTAAAGTACGCGTTAAGAGAACCATTCATCAGCTTCACATACAGTGCAATATTTTGCATATTTGTGATTTATATCTGGGTAAGTGCTTAAACTAAGTGCCAGGATAAGTTGATGATGACTGTAAAATTCAGAAAAAAATATAGAATATGGCTGCAGACAGGGCAACAAAGTCTGTTTAACTCTGTTACAGAGAATAAGGTGAAAGTCCACATGCAGCAGACTGAATTCACTGTAGGATATTAGTCTGCAAAGCTGCTGAAAGACTTCATTAGAGCACTGCAGAAGATAGGAAATGCCACTGAACAGAATGACGGAGAAAAAAAATCCAGGGGGGAATTTCTGATTTTTCAGCATTAGTTGTAGGAACTTTTCCTAAGGCATTTGGAAAACTTTTTTTCGTTCCACGCCTACATCTTTGATGAAGATTACCTGAATCATACCTGAGGTAACTTTTTTAATGTCCTACCTGTTAAATATAATCATTCCATAGGCTCATGTTAACTGCAGGAAAAGTTTCCTACACAGTTTCCTAGAAGGGAAGAAACTCTGTGGCATAATTTGAAAATGTGAGTAAAAAAAAAAAAAATCATTCTGTAGATCTTTCAGATAGCTTTGGTTTACGCTTCTTCAGGTCCTCCAGTTTTCCTTTTGTGACTGTTTTAATAAACATTCTAGCAAGCATTTTGATGGCAAAGAAAATCAAGCAAATGTCAGTCTACAGATATAAAACAAATATTGAGTTGCAATCATGAGTAGCACACAAGATGTGAGTCTCCTACTGCTCCTCCTGTGATTGGAGGACTGGAAAAAACTGTGGGGTTTTTTTTTTTAAATCCATCTTAACAAATATGTCTTCAAAGCAGCATTTTGGGATCCGTTACTTTCACCAAACTGTATACAAATAATTTATTCACAGGTTTTTTTAAGCAAGTAACGTAATTAAGTTGCTGAAAACTGAGGCTTCAGGCAAATTAGGAGAGGAGTCACAGACACTGAGAAAATATTCATACTTCAGTTATATAAATTTGACGCAATTCATGGGATCAAAATTAGGCATAAAAGGTTTTCATATAGTCAACAGAAAGATACAGCTACCTTTGGGCTCTTATTTCAGAGCTCCTAAGATAGGTGCCATTAGTACCTGAAAGAAACTCTGAAAGTTTCCTGTCTGCACCTTTGCAAAATCACAGTCCAAGGAATTTTCTGGGAAGTAGGCATGAGTCTGTGTGTAAATGGTGAAAGGGACTATAGCAAAGGGTCTAACAAGCTTTGTTTGAATGGAAGTGGCAGGAGGGGAAGAAGAATTGTTCACTTTGTCTCACCAAAAAAGCAGGCCAACTTTTGTCTTGGGGAAGATTTCTGTGAAATTGAAGTAAGTGCATCTTTGACCTATGGGCTGGATTTCTTAATCTGGGGTTGTGAATTGCAAAAGTTGAATTCCTTTTGAAACCTAGTTAGGAAATCTCTCGAGAATAAAAGAGTATAAAATAGAGTCCTGGTTTTATTAGGGAAGCTGCTGTAAGGGTGAATTTGTTTCATGTAATTGTTTGGGGACCTCTGTCTGATCTCTTCACTGGAAGCTAATACTACAGGCTTTAATTGAGTAAGACTTCTCTTGAAGTGGTAATTGTTCACATTGAGACATTCAGTTCTAGAGCTGAATAGCTAGGCCTTTGTCTTGGAGAAAAATGAATTTTACACCCCTGTGTACAGAACTGCTGACAGTGCCACTTACTGGTGCCCCTCTAGCCCGGAGTTCCAGCACTTCCAGAATGAGCTCCCCTTTCCAAATGGTTCAAATGTGGTGACGAGCACTTTGTTCCTTTCTAAAATACACCATGTCAAAGGGTGCGGACAGCCCAGACTTCAAATCCAAGGAAATAGCATTGACAGCTTTTAAAAAAAGTAGAATAAAACAGAAATTTCCTTGTTTTCTCTTTCCTAGTTTTTTTGTTGGTTTTTTTTTTTTTTTTTTTTAATGAGCATATTACTAATTTTTTAAACTCAGGATTATCACAGAATGTCCGAAATCCTGGAGCACGGATAAAAATCAGTGACAATTCCTTGTTGGAAGTAATGTTTCAACTTGCAGATGGAAATTCCAGGTGTGGCAGACTTTTAGGGAAGAGAGAAGTCTGAAGTGTTTGGAGTTGATTTTTAAAAACCATTGAGGATAAACACGGAAATACAGGTGGGAAGAGAGCAGGCAGAATAAAGGGCAGACGAGGCAAAATACTGCCTACAAAGAGCAACTTGTCTTGTTCGCAACGTTTTAAAGCCTAGCCTAGTGTATGAGATCAGGGCAGCAGGTTACTCTTATCCATAAATGTTATCAGGAAAGAAATATTTGAGTGATCCTGTGCTGAAAAGGAGTCTTGACACGAATGAAATAATTTGTGTAGGTTTAGTAACTGAAAGCCTTTTTGGTCTCTAGTGTCAATCTTCTTTAAGAAGGTGCTGTAAAACCCTGCTGTTGCCAGTTTCGATCTCTGTTGATGCTAAATGTAGTAGTCTCGGTGATTTGCTGTTGCTAGTAAAACCACTTCTTGCTGAAAGAAAAACCTTTGTATTTATTGATGAGACAACAGGGTTTTTTTTATTTTTAAATTTCTTGAATCTTTCTGTAGCTGGGAAAACACAGAACGGTTTGGTTGCAGATGGCAGCGATCCCCTGCATCCTCAGACTCTGAAGCAGGTTCAGTCATGATTCTGTTCAGCACTCAAAAGTGGGGGCAAGGAAACACAAAAGGTGTTCCTGCAGGAGGAGGAACCCGCAAGAATGCTTATTTATCTATTTATTTATCTATTTATCTGCCTCCAATTGCTAAAGGAAAGTAGTTGGTGCTGGTGATAGAGCTTTCCTTAGGGAGTGCTTCAAGGAAGTGCACCAAAGCCTTGTAGTTTTGGAGAGTCATTGCTGATCTTGGATCTTCCACTCCCATCCTACTTCACATTTTTTCACCCTGGCTGTTAATGCAAACACACAGCCTGATTTTAAATAGAAACGATAAAGAGAAAACTGAATATGAAGTGCGTGGGTTTGGGGTTGGGTTTTTCTTTTTTTCTTTCCTTTGACTTGCCTTCCTTTGCACACTCACATAAAACTTTTGGAAGATTGTCTAGATAAGCAATTAATAAAACCATCTTTGAAAATTTGTTCTCAATATGAGGTAAACTTGAAAATTCTTAAAAATCTTTCCATCCTACGTATAGATTAGTCAGCCTTGTAGTAGCCTGTTGGGATGGAGTCAAAGGAGGCAACTGTTATTCTTGGAAGGCAGCGCAGGTAGTGATGGAGCGGTGTCTGCTGCTGCACAGGCATTTCTCTGCCTTCAACTATGTTTTTGGCCTCTTAATGACGTCTGTGGGGACTGTAAGCATCGCATCAAGCTTTGGATATTCATTCAGATCTCCAGCACTATAGCAACTTTATAGCACAAGGAGGAGTGCGCTTCGAAAGGCAGAAAAGCAGAGTCAACAGACTTTGATGCTCGATGTCTTTCTCTGATGTTCCGCTTCACATAAAGCGGCAGAACAAGACAGTCAAAATCCTTGCTGACTTGTGGCCAAATCCTTGAAATCTTCTCCAGCAACAATGTTTTGGGTTTGGCAGCTTTCATGGAACAGAGAAGTCGTCAGGATAGGGCTAAGGGCTTTGTATGTTTATCAAGGGGTGCCCCGCTGCCGTTCATCACACGGTTGCTACAAGTTGTGGTGACGTCACGAGCCGGAGTGTTCAGCCAGATTTCTTTAGTGACCTACTTTGGATTTGATCTGTAAGGATTTTGTCTGCGAGGCATTTACATTCCCTCAGGATTTGTCAGGATGATGACAAAGTATTATTGCATTTCTTTTAATGATATCTGCAGTAACAAGCTAGACAAATACAAATGTGTCTTGCAAATTTAGATGAAATCCTGTCTGAGAGATATACATTGCCTCCTGAGAAAAAAATATTTAAGTGGAAAGAACATACAATGGGTATTTTAGCTGATCCCTTTGATCTTGTTGACATTCAAGATACACGGTGTTTCTCCTCCTCTTTGAGGCTGTGGTATGCTATTTTCTACCCCACAGTATGGTGCACTGGCAGAGAAGAGGCTGCTCTGAGTGCCTGGCACATGCGGGTGCATTTTTGTCACGGCAGAACTGATTAAAAGTCATTAATGATTAATGTATGATTTGCACATTCAGTGTTTGTTGTTGGGGCTGAAATCTCTCCTATTTGACTTCAACCTGATGGAATATTCTCGGAAAAGTTAAACAAAATTACTTCAGTCCTTTCTCCAGTGAAAGGATTTAAAGCAAGAAAGGTTTTCCAGCTGCTGAAAAACAGAGACTACCTGTCTTTGATCAGGTTTGTTTAGACTAACAGTGTTTCAGAAGGGGAGGCTGGGGGTGTAAAAAGTGAAAACTATCAAGACCCAATTTAAGGAAAAATAAGTAACTTTAAAAATAATAATAAAGTTTTCTCCCTGTTTGTCCATTATAATATATAATAATCTGTAGCAAAGAGATTAATAATTTGTAGCAAACATTAAAAATTCAAAACTTAATCAGACAACACAGCATCACTTTTTAAACCTGAAAAAAGAATCATCATCAGAAGACAGAGCTCTTGATTGCGTTTAGAATGCTGAATGAAATTCTCCCCGCCATCTCTCATATGCTTTCAGATGTCATATAGACATCTTGCAGCTTTGGTGAATGCTTTGATCTGATTCTCTGTTCCAAGTTGCCCAAAATCACAGTCCTGAGCAGTAAGGGAAGGAAGGTGCGCCCACAGCGGTGCAAAAGGGGCAAAATAGCAGCCTTGCTTCTGTTCACAAACCAAGCAAAAATCGAATCAAGTCTGCTTGTATTACTTGATTGTAACTGTTAGAGCTCGTATCAGTATGTCTTTTGGCCCTAAGTTTGTTTTTTTTTTTTTTTTTTTAATGGTGATTTCAGGTCTTGATTTACATGGCATAAAAAGAAAAAAAAAAATCAATATCGGTTTGTATAATGTCTCTATCCTTGTACATTGTTTGTATGTTTTATGTCTCGCCCATCCAACAGGGAGAAGGAAAAATGAACAGCAGTTTAATTGTGTATCATTTCCTAAAATTGCTTCCTGTGCTGTTCTTCCTCAGTTTGTGATGAGACTTCCTCTTTGATAACACTGTTTGCAGAATCAGTGCTTCGTTGAACTGCTAAATAAAGGTTTAACGTTTACTCTGCCCAGTTTGACTCTTTCAGCAATGTAGGTGTCGCATAGGTATTTATGCGGTATAGGGCACGTCAGGCCATCCGCAGCAGGTTCCAAAGAAGTTACGTTGTTCTGAGCTGAAGCCGGTGTAGTTTGTACCCAGGCTTCCCAGGTCCATCCTGGCTCCGTGTTACAGAGGTGCGTTGGAGAAGGTGAGGGGGAGTGTCCCTTCTACGTGGCACTTCACGTATTTTGGTGACAGCACAGGAAACAGAACTGTAAGAGATAGAAACTGCTAGTATGGCTGCTCTTGTCTCAAGTTGGATTTTTACGTCTGGCGTACTGACCCGCTTTCTGCAGCATCCTTGGGCTGCATCCATCCAAACAAAAGGGGAGGGGGAAATATTTGTAAATTCATCCTAGCAAATGTAGATGTTATATTACAGTAGGCATGTGAAATATTTAATTTCAATTGTTACATTTCTCTTCCTCAACGCACTTTTTTTTCCATTCCCTCTTTAAACTATTGATGAATACTATTCATCCAAAAATATTTCTTCAGTGATGATTTCTTTCCAGAGCACTTCCTTTTGCAGCTGATATAAATAACTTTATCTTCTTGCTGTTATGGCAGTGACAAATGATATTTTCTTTTTATTTTTATTTAGACACCTTATATTACCCAGCTCACTGAGGTAAAAAAGACCCTTCTTCACATGTTGAAGCTTCAAAGCCCTTGATGTGTTCAGAAAAGAGACTACATTATTTTTTGTCATTTTCCCCTCATTTTTTATCATTACAACTATACTCACTTTTTGCATAAGGTTATTTCTGAAAGCTATGAAAGGAGGAAAAAATGGTCGGCTTTGGTTGAGACCAGAGAGGCTGTTTTCTCATAAATGTTTGTATTGAAACTACTGTGCTTGGATTGCTTCTGCATTATGAGACAGCTGAGCTGTATGTATCATATATCAGAAAGGAGAAACAATGCACATTTAAAATGATATCCTGATACTGCTGAAGATATGACTGTCTTATCAGAAGGACTTGTAGAACATGACCCAAAGAGAGCTTGTCAATATGGTAGCACGGGGTCTGAGGTTCTTCTACCCCACTTCTGCCCCCCCCCCCCCCCCAGTTACTTGTTTAAAAGTGCCCAAATGCCTTACATATCTGAATTTGTTACTGAATTTTGGCTCTACCCCCCTTCTGGGCTGCTGGAAAGGCTAGACTTCAAGGTGACTGGGCTCTAGTCCCCACTGCTGTGAGGATGACAAAACCAGACAAGCTCTCTTGTCTCCCCAAACCATATCAACTAGTTAGGTTTTGCTGTCAAATCCCCAGGAAATGTGTTTTCCCTGTAAAACAGTACTCGTTATAAGTTGGTGGCTTTTCCTCAGGTTCACTGAACAAAACACAAAAAAATTCTCCTTTCATATCAACTTCGAATGTTTTCGTTTTTCTCGGCCATCAGAAGGCCCTCACAAGTCTTTCTAGTCCCATGTAATTTCATCTAACATAACTGGCTTGATTTTAATGGTTGCAGCTAAACCTTCTTGAAACATTTTCATAAATATCGTTCATAGGGTGCCCTGGCATGAGGCTGACCAAAACAAAGAAGGTGCAACTTGGAGAATCTCATACGTACCTCTTCTTTTTCTTGAAAAAATGCCTGCGTTTTGGCTTGCAGGCATTATTTGACAATGCAGAATGGGAAAGGAGGGAAAAAACAAATAAACAAAAAAGCAATTGTACTTTATCTCCAGTACTGTAAATATTATTTAAAGGAGAGACCCCCATTTTTTACTCTGGCTTCAAAGTGAGTCCCTCACTGCCTGTGTTTTGAGCAGTTAAATAGTAAATCAGCTGCAGTGGGATTTTTTTTTTAGGCTTTTGCGAGTTTAGTGGGAAGATAAGCTGCACCACCAGAAGTTGTACGTGCTGGCAGGGGCCGGGCTGCCTTTATTTAGCCTGTATTTTCACTTTATTTCTACACATCTCACCAGTGACCTTAGCAGCAGGAGAAGCAAATGAGAACTGAGAAAGCAGAAAGGGGCTACAGGGGAAGCCTTGGTTGAAACAGCGCTTTCCCTCCCGGTGCTTTGTTTCAGTGTAGTCAGTTTTTCTTTAATACATATAAATAACATGTTTAATTTATATATATATAAAAACACACACAGCGTGGCTCAGGCCTGAGCTCTCGGCAGCTACTGGAAGCTTCAACTGTGCTGCTGGGAATGGCGCTCCCCTTGGAGAGGTAGCACGCACTATATAAACACATATATTATAAAAAAAACTATATAATACTCCTCTGCTACCACAAAGTAAGATGATATATTTTTACAACTTGAAGGAGGACAGATTTTCCTTGCAGCTGGGCCGCATGTTGCCTGCTCTGGTGAGGCTGAGGGGCCGGAACTGGCTGGAACCGGTCAGAACCGGCCGGAACCGGCCGCGCCCAGCAGGGGGCAGCCCCCGCCTCTCCTCAGGGCGCAGCTGCCTGTCGCTTGCCAGAGCACTTGTGCCAGTTTGTACCGCAATTTTTTTAGGAATCGAGCTTGCTCCGCAGGCCACGAGGCTTCTTCCAGGGCCTTCCAGGGGCTCTGGTGCCTGGACTACATTCGATTCCCTCAGAGCCGCACGGAAAAACTTCTTGCCTGCGAATCTGCCGGTGAGCGATGGCAAATGTCTCCTGGACTGTCGTGTCAGGTGAGTTTGGTCTGTTTATAGCCTTTCCCGTGTCAAAGTGACGTGGGTATTTGATAGCATCTGTTAGTTTTTGTTGTCCTAGTAGTTAAAATGTCAATATTTATTTATTTTTAATCACCTGAGCACACCTAGTGGATAGGCTGAGAGCGTGTGTCCTCTGATGGGTTTTGTGTGGGGAAAAAAAAAAAACCCAAAACCCCCAAACAAAACAAAAAAACCCACCACAAACCCAAACCCAGCCCCCCAATCCCCCTCAAAAAAAAAAAAAAAAAAAAAAAAAAAAAATCACAAAAACCAAAACCAAAGCACCCAAAACCCCATGAATGCCGGCCTTGTTGTGACGTGTGATCACCTGCAACATCCACAAACAAAAGGAATGTTTATGAAGTTGACTATGTAGCACTTTAAAAATGCAGTTTCTTGGCTACAGTTGAAAGTAAATCCATCAGAAACGGGAGGTTGGTTGTTTGACTGCTAAAGACAACCCAGGAAGTGAAAATAATGTGTGATAGTCATTACAAGGTGCCTTAACATTTTGGACAAATGAAGATAATTAAGTTCATGGTGGGAAATAATGCTAGGCTTTGGAGATCTTAAAAGTGGTTTTGTCTTAATTCATAATCAGACTAATTTTTGTAGTTTTTGCCCAAACAAAATCTGACTTTAAGATGGCACACTTTTACCTATATAAGTTTGTAGTTGATATATGAAGCAGAGGCTTAATGCAATTATATTGCACATTGTATTATGGAGTAAGGCTGTAGCTGGTTTTCCTGTTTTCTGACAGTGGACTGGCAGAGTTGCAGCTCATAATCTGAACGTCTTTCCTATGCTGTGGGTGTGACTTGCATACTTAGAGGAGCATGAGTACATATGGGATAATTTTACACAAATTTGTCTTTAGCAAATCTGGAAGTATTGTATAAAAAAGCTAATGTGTTTTTCATATCCTTTCCCCTAACTCAAATCTCAACTTGTTTTTCCACCACTGTCCGTTTATAACTTCCTTTCTCTTCCCCTCCTGCCTCTCCACGCCCTCCCCCTGTCCCCCCCCCCAGCTTTCTTTCCTTAAGTTATTGTTTATTATCCCCCAGATCACAATGTTCATACAGCCTTTGGCATATGGTTGGGTAGATTGTGCTGCCGAGCTCTTACACATGTGAACTTTCAGTATCAACATTTTTGGTAAAGATTCTCCAGGGAAGGATGGCACTTCTGCGAGGCGGTTGAGGCTCCCAGACCCTCAGCTCTGAAGCCTCACCAGTTTCCCATTGTGGTTTTGTGTCCTGGTCAGGATCCCCTTCCTTGCACGCTCCTGTTTGCTGCTGGGTTTTTATCCATTCCTGCTGTGGGTGGCCCCTTGCTGGAAGCTGTTCAGTCCCATGCTGAGTTGGGCTGCTGTTACATTCTGTGTTTCTGGCTGGGATTGAGCTGAGCTTTCTGAAATTCAGGCTCTTGTGGGAGTACGAGGCAGGACGGAGCTGAGGAAGCTGGTTTGGGTGTCAGGAGCAGTATAGCCACGTTAGCACATGGCTATAACTGAGCCAGCTCAGAAGCTGTAGGCAGTGTAGCTGCATTTTATCCTCATGAGCAGGCTGAATTAGTCTGCAGGGAACTATCTGGCTGCCTTTGGTTGAGGGAATGATGCGGGCTGATGCTGCATCATAGTATTTATTTCGCTGGTGCATCTCTGACCTGTATCAGTGAGTGAGCATTGAAATCATTAACTTTTCTAGGCGGAACTGTTGTGTTGATCTGTTCCCAAAGCTTTCTTCTTTTCCTGGGTCTGGGGGCATATATATCACCTCTGATACCTGGTTGTTTTCATTCTCCTGGATGCGACAAACCAGCGAGGGTTTATTTGCATTAGTGTTCTAGATACTGTGACTCTATTTGAACTTGTAACGCTTTGTGGCTAATGTTGGTGCTATTGCTAAACAGCTATATAACTTTCAATCTGAATGAACCTTTTTTTATTAAAAAAAAAAAAAAAGAAAAAAATCGGTGCTGTATTTTAGTTTCCCCTACGTGTTTGGGAAAGAAAAAATAATCGCTGTGTCCCTGATAGTTACTGAACTGCCTGAAGGTATTGCTACTACTGCTTTCTACTTTTACCTACTGAAGTTCTTTCTTTCATACACGTTCTGGGTACAGCCCCAGATTTTAGGGGGAATGGGATTATTCTTCTACATGTTTTATGTTCGTGATACCGTGTGGCATAGTGATATTGATAAAACCTTGTTTTATCCTTTTACAATGCTCTTAAGTTAACCTTGACATTCACTTATGGGACTTACAATTTTCTAAAGTTAAATGGCTATGTTAGTTAACCAACAATTTAGGCATCTTTACCAAATTCATTAAAATTGGCCTTTTTGCTGTTGGAAGATCTAAAATGAGAGTGACCCAATTGCAGTTTCCCTGAACTAATTTAGAAAGGGAACTTGAAGTGCCGTAGGGCTAACTTGGTTTATTGCAGTATTTTATGTATTCCACTAACTTCTGCAGTTGTCTTAGCAATGCAGAGGCAAAACAATGGTTAGCCTTGGATTAATGTTCAGGTTTTAAACAAGGTAAATTAAATCTTTAAAAAGATAAGTATGATTGATACTTAGCACAAGCCTAACTCTGATATGCTTCAGGGATTCCTTTGAATTCCTGTTCCTGAAAATGAAAGAATCACTCTGTGGCAGATGCAGAGGGAATTTCCTGTGTGGAAAGGAAAAAAAAAAAACCAAAACCAAACAACCCACCTTAATTAAACTTCCTGCTGAAAAGAAATCTGCAGGGAGTCAGAGGAGCTGCTTTCCAATTGCCAGCTGTGGAATTTGAATTTTGGGCACTTACTCATAGACGTCATTCGGTTTCTGTGGAGTTTTTGTGTGCTTCCCCCCCCCCCCCCCCCCCCCAATTAGTGTCATAAATATGCTTCTCAGTGTTTTTAGACTGGTGTAATTCCACCCTGAATTATGTGCCACAATGGCTTCCCACCTGCGTGTATTGTTCAAGGAGTGCCATTATGGACCGGGACAGAAAATGAGTAGTTGGAAGTTTAGGGTCAGTCAGTAACATAACAGGTCTGGAATGGCTTGATACTCTCTTTCTAAAGATGGAGTTAGGGTTTTGTTTGTTTGTTTTTTAATTTTGGGGGGAAGAGGAAGTATCAAAAAGTGAGGTGAGGGAGGTCTATGAGATAGCATCATTAACATTCTTGCATTTTATTGTAGGAATTATTGAAAGTTAATCACTTGCTCTGTGTAGTACTTATTGGCACAGGCTGGTATTTAGTGACAGTCAAATTAAACTGTTTTCCCACATGCAAGGTTTCCCTTAAAAAGAAAGACAAGGGGGGTGGGTGGGGGTGCATCAGCTTGTAGACCTCTTGCGTGCTTTCCTCCCTCCCTCTTTCCATTTCTCTCTCTCCCCTTTGCCTCCAGCCATAGGTACTGCAGCTACTTATTTTGTGTCTGCTCCACAGGTATTATATTCAGACAAGCTCTGCAAAGCTACTTAATCTCCTTTCACTAAAAGACTTTTGCAAATAAGTAACATATGGGCAACAGTTCACATTCAGGTACAGTTCACATTCGGGTACAGTTCACATTCAGGGTTTGGATACAAGTGTGATTACTGTGGCTCAGGTGCTGGTGCTTGGTTTTGTGCGTAGCTGTCTAATTTCATTAAGGCAGTGCTCCCAGAACTTCTGTCTGCAGTTCAGGTGGCAGTGTTTATAAATTCGTCAGTCTGTATAATGCACATGTGGACATGACAAACCTATTCTTTTCCACCCCAATAAAACGTTAAGTGTTGTCAGTCTTTATTCACAAGCAGCATTACATCCACTTGGTGTATGGATTGGTGCTGTGAAGGTGGCCAGTTGTATAACAAAATGGTCCAGCCATGGATGACATGCAGTGAATTCCTCCTGTTACTTCCTTGTTTCTTTGGTCCTTTTCTGGTTTTATTTCTCTGCTACAAATCATTTTTCCAAATTATACTTTTGAAGCTCACTCCAGGCAGCTTTTTATGTTTCCCATAGTTTTCAATTTAGTAATCTACCAAGTCTGAAACCTCATGCTGAAATTCATCCTTTCAGCCTGAAGCCCCTAATATTCTGTAACTGTTTGGTTGAACTCAGTAATTACAGAAAATAAATTCTGTAATTTTACGATACCTTCCTCTCCCAGTGATTTCCCAATGTACTTGTCATATATGCAGTTTTACTATTAAGTTGCTACGTGAATAAACCTACATGGACATCTGTCCAATTTATAGTTACTATTGCCTGGTGCTAGCAAAAAGAGGAATAATTAGCTTGCATAGGGCAGACGGGGACTGTTTCAAATTTGCTAAGCTGGTGGGGATATAAAGTGGAATTCTGGTTGCCCAAAGTCAACAGTAAATCTCTTATTAATCTTAAAGTGGTGTTTGACCCAAATTTATTAAATAGTTTTTTCAAACCCATGGAAGTAAATGAGATTTTGGGATCAGCCTGCACTGGTGATGATTTGATTTCATGGGAAATAAAAATCCTGATACTTAGCAAATGTTTGGGTTTGGGTTTTTTTTTCCCCCCCAGTGAAATAATGAATGTTGAGTCAAGACATGTGAATTGTTTATAACTCCCTGCTGAAAAGTTTCAGACATCTAACCACAAGATAGAAGGAAATGCATCATGTGTTAATCGGGTAGAACAAGGAATAATAAAATAGGAGACTCGATGCAAACATTTCACTAATCTCAGCTATGTGGTAAGTGCTTGTGAATATTGCATACATTTGTAGCTAATTGGCTTGCTTCCTGAATTACTATGAATTGTATTATTGTAGCTGCTGTGAGACCGGGACTAGAGTTTCAGGGTCCTGCCAGGGAACACAGAAGGTTTCTTGGAGGAAGCTGGCAAATTAAACAGGAACAAAAACTCCAAGGCTTTTCTCTAAGCCTGACTGAAGAGGCAGGAGTGACAATCAGATGATGAGACAGTGGACGGTGCTGGACAATGTCCAGCGTTTACGTCAGCTGAGTAAATGCTGGACAGCGGCTTTTGCACTCCGGCAGCATCAACTGCATTAATTTTTGAAGGTATTTTCATAGAGTGCTAAGGTGGTATTTGAAGGGGAAATCAATACATTATTTATCTAAGACTATGAACCCTTCCCTCTCACCAGGAAAAAAAAAAAAACAAACCAAACAAACAAAACCATTGTTAGTATAAGGAGAAGGAGGAACAATCCTGGAAGCCTTTGTAGATCAATATTATATTGAGGTAAAGGAAATAAGAGGTTTGTCAACGTTCCCAGGGGTACAAGTTGTATAAACTGATGTGCAAAGAAAGAATTTAGTCTGCAAGGAACACTTGAAGCACTACCATGCATTCACAGCTGCATTTGCAGTTAAGTTACAGATCAGGTAAAACGTCTTCTAATCAGTGTCTTTTACTTTATGGTTTTCCATAAAGCACTCTGTGATAAGGTTGGCATTGGGGCAGGATTATACTTTCCCCCTGAGAGTTTTGGATGCTGTTGCGTTTTTATTACTGAAGGGCAATTCCTTGAAGTGTGTTGCGCAGTCATTGATATGCTACCGCCACTGACAGAAATGTTAGGAGGGATGTTTTAAATCATCCCCTGAGGGTTTTTAGCATGTGCCCTTTCTAAACTTGGTCAGGTTTCTAAACTAAGTCAGGTAATGCTAGGTAAAGTGTCAGTGCTGTACCTAAACTAGTCCATCCCTGGTTGTGCTGGCTAGTTACAAGTGACTGCCTTGTAACAAGTGCCAGACGTCAAAGATCAAGCAAAGACAGCAGCAGCCCTGCAAGTCAGCCTGCACCTCATCTGGGACAAAGCTTGCGTACCTCTGTTTGTTCTGATGCATGGCAGGGAACAGTGGGTGTGGATACTCAGTGCGTACAGGGAAGTCTTGATTTGAAGTTACTTCAGTTCTGTAGCCTTCTGCAAAAAAGAATAGGAAAATAAGTTTAAACAACCCCCCCCCCCCCCAAAATGTGAATGATGATGACTAAGAAAATGATTCTGGATGAATAAAGTGTCATTGTAAAATATAACCTGGCAACAGAAGTCTACAGCTAAAATGACTTAAAATTGCACAGCTGCAGTAAAGTTCCAAGTGTCAAATTAACATTTCTGTTTCATTTCCAATTTCAATTCCTGTACTTTACATTATAACTGCGTGAAAGTGCTATTAAGAAGAGCAGAGCCCAGATGTTGCTGATGATTGTTATTGTTTGTTGTTGCGCAGAAGGAAAATAATATCTAATTTCTGTTAGAAAACACTGTGGAGATAAATGCAAGCATCAGAATTGGACTTAAATTATGGTGCGATAAGTATGATGCGTTTTCCTTTTCCCTAACCCCCCTATTCCCTAAATCCCCCTATAATGCTTCTAGTACAATATTCTACAGTCTCTGTACAACACAGCTTTCCTAAAGTCTTTGAGATACTTATAGTTATGTACTTTTATCACTCAGAGCAACTTTAAAACAATTTACCAGCAAGAAACAAAGATTGCTCAGCCTCAAAGAAGAGCAAATAGAGGCTGAGCATGGTTTCAGGTAGATTCTCAGATACTGCAGACTCCCGGAGATGCCTCTCTGTTTTGCACCATGGTGACTCTTAGAATCACAGAATACTTTAAATTTGATAGATTTCTGGAGCCTCTAGTCCAATCCTTTGCTTAAATCAGGGCCAGCTTTAAGTTCAGTCAGATTGTTCAGGGCCTTGTCCAGCAGAACTTAACAAGATCCCATGGCTTATGTGGGCCCCTGTCCATGTTTGACCAGCCTTATGGTGAAAAAGCTTTCTCTCTCTAATCAGAATTTCCTGTGCCCAAATCTTGCTTTTAACTTGCTAATAAATATAATCTTGCCTATACAGGCCAGAAAAACAAATTATTCTTCCCCCTCTTTGGTGACTCATTGATGTATTTAGGCACAAGATACCGTACACTCATCTCTATTTATACATTAACAGACACGTACGATGCAAATACCTCTGGGATAAATGTAGATGATTACTGGCTCTTGACGGAGACCAGATATGATGGTAACCAATTTGGAGTGACTGATAGCCATTTTGTTTGTCCTAGGCATATCCTAACAGTCACTTATGCTGAATCTGTTAATACGCTTTTAATAGTAATGCATTTTCAAATACTTTAAAAAGCGACCCTACTGTAAGAATTATTATTTGCTTTTAATATAAAACATCTCTAAAGACAACTTGCTATTACTGTGTGGTTATCACAGGTAACCTCATGTTTTCTGACAGGGAGAACACCTGGCACAATTGAACTTTGCCATGTCTATAAATGTCTGCTTTATATTGCCGACCCTGGCACTGTTAATTATAGTGATTAATTCTGCTTGGCTAAGGGTGTGCACCTGTAGGCTCTGAAGCTCATTGTACACCCACTTCTCTGATATCCCCTTAGAAAAAAAATCCTCCTGAAAAGCCTTAAATCCTTTTTCCTCATTTTTGCTGATTGAAATTGGCATTCCAGACACACAAATTTGCATGCAGTGTTTAAAGGCTGTTGATGTGCATGTGAGGACACGGCCTTGGTCTTGACATGCGTGGCTTGCTCTGTGTAGCCTTGAGATAAGAGTCACTTTGGGTTTGTGAGTTGTTGTCTGGCTATAATTAATGTACACATGCATATTCAAAACATAATGCGGAGAATGTCAGAGGGACAAGAAGACGCTCTTGTGTGGCTCCGACAGCATTCCCCAAGAAATTGTTGGTGGTGACGCTGTCTCTGCAAGTTACTTCTGCTATCAGAAAAGTGACAAAACGGCCAGTAACAAATCAGTATGCTTTGTCTCTAACTGCCACTCAATAGCATCTCGCTAAACTCTGCTTGGCAGAGTGCCTGGAATACCTAGGGGTAGTGTGGCGCGGGGTGGGGGAAAAAAACCCAAAAACATTCAATATGTCCCAAACCTGTGCATGGATTGCACTGGGCAATGCATATCACCCTGACAGGGAAACCAGGATATTTTAGTCAGTTAAACACAACCAAGTGTTTCAATTAAGTTTAATACTAAATTACACTTTCTGCTTAGCTCACAGGTTCATGTGAAGTGCTGATCAGTTCCTTCTTTTCCCCTGTTATTTTGGTTACCTGAGAACAGTATGTTGTTTTACACAGTGCAGGCAGGCTTTCTTTGGGCAATGCGGGAGCATGGACTGTTGTGGGAAATACAGGACTGTGAAGGCACTTTGAGATACATTGGAGCTTGCAGCTTGTCCTAATGGACTTAGCTTAAAAATATATTTAAAGAAAAGAAAAGGTTTTGCCCATTCCATGAACCACATAAGACTTGTATTTGTTCCTGTTTTGCTTTGGGTCAAAAATTACATTTGCTTTGGGTTTTTTCCCTAGTAAAAAAACTAAAGGAAGAGCCTGCACTAAGCAATAGTGTTGTGGTGAGAGAGAGGAATGATTTAGCTTCAAGTCTCTAGTGTAATAACTTAAATCTGGGTCTTGAGGTGATACTGACTTTAATGGTCATTTGGCTACTTTGGCGTGCAAATCTTTTTGTTTTCATCTTGAAATTCCATTCAATACCTAAATGCTTAATTAAAATAAGTAGCAGTATGCTGCTAGAAAAAACTCTGGATGTAAGTAACTATTGCTTTTTTTCTTTTCTTTTTTGATAAAAATAGCAGAGGAATCGGTGGAGGGGAAAAAAACCCCTAATGGGTATAATATCCGACTGGGGAAAATCAGGGCTACAAGTCCCCACGCTAACTTCCAGGAGAAGGTATATCCAAGAAAGGAGAAATAGCATTTAAATGACTTTGAGAAGTCAATTCTCTTTATGGCAAAATTGTTAAGTGCATTTTGTTCTACAGAATCTATGAATATTTCAGTTTTTCATCTTGATTTGGGATGAAAATAGACACTGAATTATCAAAATTTGCCACTGGGCAGCAGATCTGAATTTCAATCAATTCTGCTAAGTACCCAGCAACAAAAGGTTTCTTACAGGCTTTATTCAATACTTCTCATTGTGCATGTGCAAGGAAACATGATCTTGAGGCTTAGAGATCGTCAACTAAATAGGGTTCGTTTGGGTTTTTTCCCCAGTTAAAACTTCAGAGGGAAAAAACCTGAGAAGCCCAAAATATTATGGAAAATAGATTTTTATTGGGGAAAAAAAATTAATAGAAATCTAAACACAGAAAATGAGGATCCTGACTATTCTTGATTAATCTTTGTTTTTCACAAAGAGTTCTGTTTAAAGCTATAGAAGATCTCCTTGAAAATCAGCTTTGAAAATTCTTCTGTTTGAGTGGTGCAGGTGGGTTGTATGCTTAGTGGCACTCCTCCCGACTACAGCAGTGAAAATTTAAAAGTTGTGATGACTTTTCTCTAATAACTTCCCTATAATAATAATAGGCAGATTACCTGTGTTCTCTTCCATTTTCTTGCAATGGATTTGCTTTGTGATCAACCCCTTTAGCTGCTCCATGTTTCAGACTGTCTGGCTGTGAAAATGGACTGTATTTACGTGCATCGTGGCTGTGTTACAGAACAACTGTATGCAAACTGGAATCTAAAGCTTCTGTCACAAATCTTCACTAGCTGAGAAACATTTTGACATCTAAAGAGAAATATTCTGTTCCCCTACGGGCTCTATTTCTGTTCAGACCGCAAAATGAAGCTGGTTTTGTCAGATCTCTTCTATTCCAGTGAAGCTGTGAATAGTTAACCCCATTTCGATATTGGACATAGGAAATCCTGGAGTCAAAACTTCCTGACCAAATTTTCATGTGAGGATCAGCTTTGATTTGAAATATATAATCTTTATGCAACCCATACCTGCTTTTTTTATTAGTTCATTTCACTTCTGTGTGCCACGTACTGTAGAGATCAATATAACTGCACATTCCCGTCGCATCATATGACTTCCTAGTGGTCTTTTAGTGCTCAAGTCTGTGAATCATCACAGCTATGTTATCTCTGCTCGGTGCCTGAATTTTACAGGAATAAGTCCTGACTTTGTGTTTCCAAAAACTAGTGGTTTATTTCTGTGTTTTATTTGGGGAAACTTGTGACATTTTGGATAGAAAAGAAATTGAGAACAGAGATGGAGTTTGGATGTCTCCGGTTATCAAGGCCTACAACACACCATGGCTCTCCTCCCTTGTGAGCTGCCACAATGCAGTTCTGGAGAAAAGTCCATGGAGAAAGTGCCAGATGTGTGCTGAGGTGGGACAATGAACAGCTTCCACAGAGAAATGCAGCAAGTCCGACAGAAACAAATCCTCCCCCTTTCTCTAAAGGAAAGGTGTCCTCTTAAATGGAAACCAGACGCTTTCCCCAAGAAATGTTGAATTGACATACTAATTTTTCCGTTACTGGAACTTTCTCCACCCTGTCTGTGGAATGGTGGGAGTAGTGATGAACCACCTTCTTCCCACACTGATACGTGAGGGCTCTGAAATGTTACTCTCGGGGAGATGAGAGGGGAGGATTAAAGACAGCACAGCTTATCCAAGTTCTGAACTATGGAGTCACTATGTAAGTATTGTCTGGTTTCAAACTCTGATTTTTATCAGCCTAAAAAAATTTCCTTCTCATTAATTCTTTGTTCTAGTACGATAAAATGTGTTTGTAGTTCATGTAGATGTTCCTAATTAGGCATGGCTTGGTCAACTAGGAGCTGTTGTTTTGTTGTTGTGGTAAAATATGAGTGAGAAAACCTGTCTTTAAATGCCTCCTCTTTTGCTGGTCCCTGTGCCCTGCTGTGTTAACTATATGCTGTGCAATGTTTTGATGTCTCCACAATGCCTTCAAACCAACACATACTTGGATGCTTTTATTTCTAATTCTCTGTTGTCTCACAGCATCTCTGATTTTGGGGCTTTTTTTTCTTTTTTCTTTCTTGAACTATATCAGAGTTTAAGTACTTAACATTGCCACTTTTTTTTATTGTGCAGTTTATAGATGGTGCGTTATGAAACTGGTGAAAAGCAGTAGTAATTTCAAATGCATTGGGTGGTGGGGTTTTGGTTTTTTGGTATGTTGCAATATTGTATGCAGCTAACAGGGCTTTCCTACTATAGTTACTCTGAGTGAAGTGTGGTGAGGAATGGGAAGCTTCCATTGAATCTGAGCAGAGATGGGACCAAGTGTCCGATTTCCAGAAAAAATGATGACCTAGAAGAAATATTCTAGATTGCCAAAGTAACCATATAAAGTTGTGTTGTGGGTGTCTTTAACATAATCTGTTAAGTCTTCCAAAATCTGCCTGCAACCGTGAAAAGGCAGTGGATATAAAAAATGTACAGGAGAAAAAGGAGGGAGGGAAGGGATGGGACACCAAAAAAACACCAGCGGAAAGTATAAAAACTAAATACATGCATTGGAAATGATTGTGAAAACATTGCTCTTTGCACTTAGTCCTATATATAATTATTGTCTAGCACTTAAGTCCAACTATGTGAGTGCATTAGAAATACCCAAAATAAGGAGAGGTGAAAAGAGATGACACAATTGCCGCTTTGATACATTAGATTTACTTGTACTCACTGAAAATTCACTATTTAGAATGTCCTAATATCTCAGTCAGATTTATAGTGTAGTTTCCTATACCTGCCTCCTGGTGTTCTACCAAAAGATTGTCTTGAGTACTGACACATCAAATCCCGTTATCACTGCTCTTACTATTAGAAAAGAACAACATCTTAAACTCAGTTGCTAGAATGGCTTTTTTCCAAGACACTGATACTAGAATAGGGTGTATTTGTTTTAAATAAAAGATATTTAGAAAAATGCATGAACTGCTTCATATGTTGAATGAAAGACAAAACAATGTATGTAGCTCTCCCTCTAGCTAGATAGGTAGATATAAAGCAAGAAGGATGTAAATGAAAATGAATTTGTACACACACACACACGCATTCCGTGTTATCTTTCAGAAGGTAATACGTTGTGTGTACTTTTCTAAATACATTTCCATATGCACATCTTTATATGTGTCCATGTTAATAGGTACTTGGCTCATTAAAATCGGAAGATGATACACGCTAAAAATGAGGTGAAGTTTTTTGTCTTGTTTGGGACATCCAAAGTTATTGTGGTCAGGGAGCTAATTGCAGTGATGGGCTGCCTCCTCCATCAGAGGGGAATTTTTCAACTGAGCCATCCTTTTCTACATGCTTAGCAAGTCCTTTCCTTGCACATTTCTGCCTTGCCGGGAAGATGCCAAGTGCTCGGCAGCTCTTTGCATTCCGGTTTGCTTCAGAAATGAGTTGTGGGGGTTACCAAGGACACCTACTGAAAACTCAGCACTCTGACTTTGGAGTTGCAGGGCAGGCACGCACCCTCCTCATGCTGCAGACCTTCCTGTCTGTGCTCTACTCCAGGAAAGAGAAAATGGGTTTACTGCCTGCCATCGTTGTGTGCTTTGGTTGCTGCTGACATTTACTAGGAACTCAGAAGGGATTCC
Organism: Pelecanus crispus; assembly: GCF_030463565.1. Lineage (NCBI taxonomy): Eukaryota > Metazoa > Chordata > Aves > Pelecaniformes > Pelecanidae > Pelecanus > Pelecanus crispus. Next base: position 3,021,253 of record NC_134645.1, on the reverse strand, counting down.
CTCCCCTGTGTCTGTGTTACCCATAGCAAAAGCCTACACACTTTCATACTCGGGTCAGCCTTGTATTCTGTAAGATTTAGCTTAAATGATGGGTACACCTCAGTGGTTGTGAGAGAGACAGCTGTTGTGCAGGTATCCTAACCAGTAAATCTAAGCACAGCTTTGCTGGGACTGGGGGAAGCAGCAAAGGAAAGAATTTCTGAAAGGAAGGAAAAACAATACAGGGCAAAGCAAACACTTCAGAAAATAAAGAGTGAGCATAGCGTGGTGGATGTTTTCTGGGCACTTCTTTCATTATTACTGTACAGTGCTGCTGACAACATAACTGTCTTTTTGCACATTTTCAGTACGGTACCATAAATTTTGAGCCAAAGAACATCATCTGTAAATATACTCCAGTTGTAACTTTCTAGGTCAGAATTTTTCCTAGGTAGCAATGTGAGACCTTATCATAGTGTAAGATGCTAATCTTGTAGTCTTGTCTTATATCCAGGCAAAATCTGCCTGAAAGCAGAGGGGAACACACCACCCAGACAGGGCTAACTTCCGGCTCTTAGTTTTCTGCAAGAACAGCCTCAAACATTACCAGGAGTTGTATCTTTTGGGGTAGCATCTGTTGGAGTAAGCGATGTAGTCGCTAAGGAACTTGCAGTTTTAGCAGGTAGGAACATTTTTATAGCAGGGGGGATGTGTATGGCAATAAAACTAAACTGTTATTGTCATCAACCCTGCTATTAGGGTTGCTATTGGTAGACGTGGAATGGAAAAGAAAAATGAGGGATTAATTGCAGCTTTTTTTCCTTTCAGATGTAAAACCACATAATGAAGTATACGCAGTAAGACTTCAAGTTTTCTTCATTTTATTTGAACATTCAATATCACTTTGGTAGAAATTCCTCGTTGTTTTTTTAAATTTATTTAGCATAGTCACAAATTGTATATAATAATCACTTTCATAGAGCCACATAGTCTTTTCTCAGCCAGTGAAGGATTAAAGGCAAAAGTTGTTACTGGGAGGTGAAATTAGAGTATTTGTGCTGTTGTTATCCTTTCATGTTTTGCCTTTTTTCATCCTTTAATATTTTTTTTTTCTGTAACCCCTTCTTAATTTACTCTTTGAGGCAGTGGGAATGGCTTATAAAAGGTGATCAAAGCATGAAGGGAATAATTGTCTCTTGGTTTCAAAGTCTCGCTTCAGTATTGCAAATGGGCTATGAACCATTTTTGGTTAAGACCTAAGTGCACCTGTATAATTTCTTGGTTTGGCAGTGGTGTGTGAGATTGTGCAAGTCAGGCCACCTGCACTCCCGTAAGCCCTATTATGCTCTGTTATGCTTCCTTAACATCCACTCCACAGACATGAAATTGAGTTTAAATAGTTATAACTTACTGGAAGAATATTGGACTCCAAATTTACACCTTCCCCTTGATACCTTCCTTATAATTTCTGTCAAAGGCTATGAGATGAGGGTAGTGAGAAGACTACCCACACCCCACAGCCTCTGCTACTTGTGACCTCTCTAACTTACCCTCTTTCTTACACCACAACATCTAGCTCAATGATGAAAAGACCAAAAGAAGATTTCAAAAACACAACAAATATTGTTTTCTCAAAAAAATCATCCAGTAAATCTACCATTTGCTTTATCCAGCTGTCCCAGGACAAGGGGAATGCAAACATTGTTTGCTATGACTACAGAGCAAGGAAGGAACAAGCAGAAGTTGTGTTTATATGTACTAAGGGAACAGTGAAGTATTTGTAAATTCTGTGTGTTGGCAGCAGGGGGAGGGATACCATAACCCCTCTCCAAAATTTGTGACCAGCATGTGAAGCTTGAGAAAGTGTCGTCCACAGCGGCTGTCTGACAGTGAAGTGGCTGAAAGTAGCACAGGAGAAGATGGGGATGCCAGAGCCTTTCTTTCATAGCATCGATCAAAGGCTTTTAAGGGATGAGGATCGTAAAGAGGTGTGAAGTGGGATATGAAAGAGTACTATTTATAAAAACCTACTAAACAATACTTATCACTGTATTTGGATTAGCCTTCATTTGGATTAGTCTGAGACCATCAAGGATTACTTTCCTAAGGCAGAAACTCAGGAAAAAAAAAACTCTTGCAGTTATATTGAAAAATTTGGATTTTTACCCCCATATTTAAATGCTATTTTTTTGTCATTTTGGAGACTGGGAGAAATCATCCACTTGACACTGCTGATGACAAGCTGTTGATGGCTATAGCTCCTTTAATTGGTGATGCCAAGTTGGCAGGAAGAAGGGATTAAAGCCAGTTTAGTAATTTATCTTATGAATATAAAATCTGTGTCGCTACAGTGCTAGGTAACAGCAACTGTTGATAAGCACTTGCAGCAGTGCTGCTGTTTGGGTGTAATATATAATCAATTTGCTTGTGATACCAACTGAATAAACCTGTCAAATGCACCTTTTATTGTCCCCAAGGTAATTTTGTGCCCCACACTTCCTGTAGACATCAAGGAAGTGGACTGTCAGATATTCCCAGGTGTGTGTTGTCTAGTTTTAACACAAGCACACAGTAGATGAATGCTTCCTGTTCGGGACAGTATTTTCCAAGAGCACAGCTTGTCCTCTTGTCCTGTAGAAATCTTTGCCGAGAGCCAGAGTCAGGCCTCCGCGCTTTGTCCTGGTGTTGGAAGTTACGCTGCTCTGTTATATTCATGCCTTAAGTCAATGCTTTATGGTGCTGTGTAATGTTCAAGTAACCGTGACTAGTTTGCAGTCTCACTTCATATCATCCTTCATCCCAGACAAGAATTAACTGCTCGATTCGCTGCAGGATCTTCCCTCCTCCTTGGAGTCCTAGAGGATTTGCTTTGTTGCTGGGTTATCAAACAGCCTCAGTAGCTTTTTGTGTCTCAACTGTTACCCCAGTGATTGCTGCTATGTTCGGTGAAGGAAACCTCCATCCTATGAGAGGGAATGGTTCAATCTCTGGGATTCTAATTTCTGGGATCATGTCACTGGTGCAAAATCCCTAACGTCCAAACTGGCGACTCGCCTCTGCAAGCAGTAGCTGCATGCAGCACTGATCTGGGAATTGGATCTGGGAATATGATTAATTCCTCTTCCTTCTAGAAAAAACCTGTTAGCTTTTGCATTTAAAATTGTTGCTGTTCTCGGACTTAAGTTCAAATCTTGTAAGTAGAAATAAGTAACTGGCTATCGCCATGTTTCTCATCAGCAGATCTCTGACCACTTTAAGAAAGATGATTATAATATTATTCCCACTTTGCACTTGTGAAAATAGAGGCAAAGCAAGATGATGAGTCTTGCTTCATGTTACAAATGTAGCCAATGGAAAATGTTTCAGTGAGCTTGGTAAATTACTGAACAGGGGCCCAGATCAACTGTGAAGTCTCCATCCTTGGATGTGTTCAAAACTCGGCTGGACCAGCCCTCAGCAACCTGCTCTGACTTGGAAGGGAGCCCTGCTTTTGCCTCACGGTTAGACCAGAAAACCTGCAACCAGTATCATGCTATGCTTTTAATTTCAGAGACAGGAATGACACTTGGGTTTCCAGAATCTCAGTGCTCTGAGTCTCATAGTCTCTACTATGTCATGCAAGGTAAATGATTAATTTTTCCCTCTCTAATGGAAAATAGACTTTTTTGGCACATTTTATTTTGCTTGGAACAATATGGGAGAGGACTTGAGAACAAAGTCACAATTGCAGCCAGCTCTGTGTCAATCCATTTCTTGATAGTCAGTGCAAAGCTGGTGTAATAGGTGAAGTCGGTATGAAAGCAGCGTGACTGCTGAGCAGAGCAAAAGAGTATTTATTGAAGAGTCTACACGCAGACAGAGCAAACACAAACCTCATCCTGCATCTGTGAAATCCAATTGCATCACATTTCATAGACACACAGCTAACATAATTGAGTAATTCTGTTTATACAGAAATCATTCCTGCAGCTAGTTTGCTCAATCAGGGATCTAATGTCAGTGGTAACCATGGCACCATGCTCTTTGCATTTATCAGGCTCCTCACACTTTATTTTGTGCTGGCCTATAAAAATAAAAACAAAATCAGATCCTTAGCATCATCTTTCTGAGGGTTGTGGGGTACGTGTAGCAACCTGGACTTCTGTTTTTGCATCAAGAAGTATTTGTGTTAGAGGCCGTTCTGTCATCAGTTCAAGTGCTTTCCAACACAGAAGTACCTGCTGTGCTTGCGTGCTCTTTTCTGGTATTTCGGGTTTCCTTGGGGCACTGAGTGGCTGCTGAAAGCTGGGGGAGCTCCTGCAGGCCCCGTGTGCGTGCTGTACCATCTGGTAGGAAACATTGACTTTTCAGTGCCACCTCCAAGGACTAGTTCATTTTATCTAGTGATGGCTTTCTATAAAAGACACATAAATTCTCTTCCTAGGAGGATGTCCTAATCATTAGGTTAGCGAGTTTCACACACATACGCTCTGCTCTTCATACATTTTGAGGATGGTTTGGTTTATTTTTGTTTTAACAGGGTGGATTTCTCAGCTCTGAGTCTCCTCTTCCCCCTTTCCTCATGCAAATGCCATAAAGGCATCTTCCTTAGAGGTGAAAAAATAGAGTTGAAACCCCTTAAACTGGGTAGGGAGTTGCAAAATCTAATTTCTTCATATTAGCTTCATGGTAGCTTTATCACAGAGCTGTCACATAAACAGGGAGGTGCTGGTAGGTATGTTTTGAAAGAAATACTTAGTTTCAAAAAAGGAGGAGGGGAAAAAAAAGAAAAGAGGGCGAGGGAGGCTTTGACAGACCCAGCTGTTATAGTGTGGAAGAGAAGACAGCTCTGCCCAGTCCCAAGCCAGGTGCTAACTGCTAAATAGCGACAGCGTTTCAGACGCTTCCTTGTTTTCTCCTGTGCAGGTTAGTTCACGGGGCCTCTGCTCTGCTCGGCCTCGGGTGACAACCTGTGCATCACATGCATCACCTCGGAGCCATCCTGGCACAGTGCAAAATTCTCCTTTTGCTTTTTTGGGGGATGCTGGTGCCTCGGTGAAAGCTATGGGTTTTGCTATGCTGTCCACGCACCTGAAAAGAGAGTGTGGCATGAAAACAAGGGCAACTTTACTATTAATGAAAGAAAATTTTTGGAGGGGAGAAGAAAGTCGCAGTTACCAATTATAGGTTCAGATGCAAGTTTTCTTCTGTATTTCTCAGTGAAGTTTTAATGAAGATTAGTTGTAAGCGTTGCTCTTCCTGTAGAGACATGCTCTTCCCTAGGTAAAATTAAACCGAAATTAGGTTGTCAGGAATAAACCTTGCCCACGTTTTTCACAGGTGACTCAAGAAGGCCTTGTTTAAGGCTGAAGCTCAATAGGTTTTTCACTGAAAACTTGAGCAGCTTTCAAGTGAGCAGAGGCCAGTGGGTTTAGCAAAACCAAAGAAAATGTCTAGTGCATAGGAGCCCTTCAAGGGATTGTATTGAGACAAGAAGGTATTCAATCCTACTCTCTGTTTTTACCCAAGTTCAGTTCATGCCTCGATTCATTGTCTGGATATATCTCTACTTGCATTTTTTGACCAAACATAGATTGCTAGAGCAAAATGAAGTATAAAGCTACAGTCTAATGCTTGCAAAATGCTCTAATTTTTGTTAAAGAGCAGCTGTTTTCTTTGAGCCTGTGTGCCTGCCATTGGCTGACAGAAATCAGATCTTCCCTGAGAATTTCCTTAATTAAGTTGAAGATTTCATTTAACAAGAGAAAAATAACTGTATTAGTGGATGGTATGATACTGAAAAAATTGAGCTTTTACTCATTTAATAATAAAAATAACATTTCCCTAGGCTTTGCCTTAAACTCAAACCAGGTATGTCTAGATTAGTTAGAAAGCTCTGGAAGACAGACGTTCATACGTAATGGGACAAATTTTTGGAAGCCTTTAGCCATGTTATCCTGAATACTGAAGTGCAGTGCATTTCTGGTGGAATTACACACGTTGCTCCTGTATAAATACCAAGCGTCTTTATGGTGATTACTGCCTTTCAGTGAATGGGAAGTGTATTAATACTGATTAAGCTGCCTTACAGAAACAGAACATTTTCACAGGATTGGAAGCTGCTTTGCCAACAACGCTGTGCTGGGTACTGGGAACTGTTTCAAGCTACTTAGCATTAGTGAATGAGAATTATTAAGTATAAACATTTTATTTTTTTTTTTTAAAGAGGCTGGTTCTGCCAGTCTTGCTGATGTTGAGCTGTAACAAGATATGTATTAGCAATTTAATTAATTGATGTTAGTTATATAACATCACATTTGCCACTTGTTCTCTGTTCCCCCCCCCCCCCCCCCCCTTTTTTTTTTTTAACATTTTACCCACCTTTAAGCTAATGAGTTGTGGAATTCCACAGTGATTGATGTCTGTTTAGGCTCATAATTCAGCATGTCTACCATGTGAGATCACTTGGTATGAGGCAAAGGAGAATTGTGCTTGTTCTTAGATGGTACGAAGAATGCAGAAAGGTTTATGTAACATTTTCCAGTGACAGTAATAAATAAACTCCTTATCTCTGTTTATATATAACATTTTCTTGGCTTGCACTGTAAAACCTGGCTATCAAAAGCATTTACTCATGGATTTTACCTAAAAACTGATATGACAGAGGTAACTTCATATTTTTTAAACATAACTAAGACCTACAGTAAGGAGTTGCCGCTAAAATATTTAGTGCTGTTATATTAGAAAAGTATTCTGCATTTTACTCACTGCACGTGGTTATGAGAGACTAGCAGTAAGGAGATTTTCTAGAAGAGCCCTGAAATAGAAGAATACAGACATCCAGACTGTGTTTCTTCTCTTTTAAATACCCTGCATTTTGAGGACATCTATGTAGCACTGAGAAAACTGGAAAGAACAATATAATTTCAGGACTAACATGTAATACTCACAATTATATCAATTGAAAATAGTCCCAGAGAAGCCAGAGAACCTGGAAATAATCAGAAGGGAAGTCTGAACATGTAGATCGAATGAGTTAGACATGCTGGCAAAGGGGATGTCACTGTGCCAATAAGGCTTAAGTCGTAGATGAAAATTTGCAGAGATTAGAAAGCCAGCATGAATCAGACAGCACAGCTGGGCAGTTCCCTGCTTGCATCAGCCTTGGGCATGCTGGCAGCGTTCTCTGGGAGCACAGGCGTGGGGCTGGAGCCATTACCTCCGAAAGAGCCTGCAAGCCTGAGAAAGCGCTGTGGGAAGCTCACGCCATTCCACAACTGGGACACGGATCGCTAAAATGAGTTACACTTACAATATCAGCAGATGCTTCCTTAGCAGAGGTGGAAGTCTTAAATCAGTTTAAAACACTAACATCGTTAATATCTGGTTTTCCACTGGCAAACTATTCTAGTATCCCAAATAGCAGGTAGCTTCTGAACTTTTCCCCCAAACTGTCGGAAGCAAAAGGAATCACACTTAACTGTGGGACTTTGCAATTTCCTGGAGGCTGACACCCAAACATGTTATTCAAACTTGTTTCTTCACATTCGTGTTCCCACATTAACAGAGCTTTCATTGGACAATGGCTGGTGCCCATCCATTTCTGTGCCTGCTGTAACCATCTTCATATTTTTATCAGTTAGTTTTGAGTACAAAAAATGAAACTTCACACAAAACCTCATACTTCATTCAGTTGATCTGAAGTCATTCAGTGGTTTGAAAACCAGCTTTAGGTTAAAACAAATATATTTTCTGTTGACAGCCTGACTGGCAGCAAGAGCATTAAACTGCTAGGAGAAGACTAGCAGGATGTAAAATTTCCCAAACTCTCAGTTCCCAGGACATTTTCAGACCAACTTCACAAAACAGAATTTTTCCAGGTGATATTGTTTGATATGTTTGCTTGAGAGTGTGTGGGCAGCCTGAACTTGATCTCTTGTTGCCTGCGAGGGTTACCCTCAGTAACATCCTTCTCATTCTCCCAGGTACTCCAATGTTTTCACTTTCCTTTCTGTAGGGCGGTACCCTTCCCCGGAGCACAGCAACATCGCCTAGCAATTTTCCATCTTGATTTGTGTGCAGTATTTCTGGTCTTTATTGCCCAAAAGAAACCATGACAATTTTTCCTTTAACTCTCTCACTGGAAGGAGAAAGTGGAACAAGGTGAAGAACAGAGATGGATTTCTCCCTCCTCTTGCTCTGTTCAGTCCTGTCTGTGATTACCATGTACCACCTCTTGCTATTCTGTAGCAACATATAGAATGAAATCTTCCTCTTTTGATTAAACGCCAACAAATCCACAGGATGGCAGAGCATAAAAAAAGCAGCCGACAGTCCTTTTATATTCCTATACCTACACACAGAGAGGCATGAGTCTTCCTGAGAATGGTTGCAAGATTTTCACAAGATAAAACATTTGAGAACAGAACCAAACCCATGTTACAGAGGCTTAATTAATTATATTAAAAATAATCATTTAATTATCAACTAAAATTAATGAGTGGAACAACGTACTGCCACCTGCTGTGTGAAATTATTTTCAGGAAAGCTTAGGCATTTTTTGAAATGCTGAGAAGGAGTTTCATCATGGTATTTTCCGTGCATTATGAGCCCCCAGTGTTGCATTACTGCCCAGTAGCCTAATTTGAGGAAAGTACTGAAAGCTTCATAGTTTGCAGTTTGGTACTGAACATTGTTGGCTGCGCAGAAGCCAATGTAGTCTAGGAGTGAAGATCCTCGGTTGCTGCTGAGCTCTCATTTTTGCGATGGTGAGGCTCTGCATTCCCCTGGCTCTCTGGCTCTGTTTTCTCATTACTCAGTTTTATTTGGTGTTGAGGTTAGTAAAAACAGTAGCAGAAGGGATGTTAGGCTTTTGTTGTATGCAGTCACAGCTAGAAAGGAATGATCGCTGGGTGTGCCAGATTTGTCTTTGTTCTTCCTGATAATTAATTAGTGAATCTACACTGGTGAAAATCAAAATGCAGATGTTTTGGTGAAACTGGCATCAGATTTGAAAAATCACATTATTCTAATTTGGCTATAAAGGTACTTTCTAAACATCTTGATGCTTTTGGTGACTCCACTGATTCACGAAACCCACTGTTGTGTTTAGGGAAAGTTATAGTTTTAATTTCTGTATGGTTGTTGTGAAAAAGAAATCACACAGGAGGTAAGGAAGAAGCAAGCAGGAAACAAATTAAATGAAAAAGGTGCAAGAAGGAACTTGAAAACGTTGCATAAAGAGTAAATGCCTGCATTTGGGATGGCATTTAATATACAGGGAAGAGCCCTGCTGCGTCCTTTTCTAATGGGCTGCTTGTGTCCCAAGGAGAAGATCCAGCACTGCCACCACTAGAGGGTATCCTCGCATTTAACATATAGACTGTTGCTTTACATCACTTCCACTGCGGCCAGCTTGAAACAAGTGCTGTCTACTAGGGAGGCCAGAGAGAGGCATTTTCAAAACAGACTGAAAACACTCAAGGTGTATTTTGAAAAGTGGATTAGTACTTAAAGATGAAGCTATTTATTAAGGACAATTTCAGAACCTCTTGGTCCCTCAAATAAATGAAATCTCCCCCATCCTAATCCAGGTAGTTGTTTTTATTTTATTTTTGTCTCAAAATAGTGATTACTGTTTGAAATGTTCCTTGTTTTCTCAGGGTTTACAAAATTAAGATGTTTGGAAATCATTCTGGATCTAGTTAAAGTTGCTTTAAGGATACTGAAGAAAATTCAGGGAGGTTTTTAAAACACTGAGCGTTGGCCTGATTCTGCAGCAGCTGAAGCCAACTTCTGGAGGAGCATAGCTGGGCATCACTAATTGCAAAATCATCCTCTTTCTCCCTCCTCCCCTGGTGCTGAAGAAAGAGCGATTCCAAGTCAGTGCTAGCATTTATGCAAAATAAAAATAGACTGAATGTTAATGCATGGTTACAGGGTATATATTACTATAGCATATAATTTGCAGGAAGGAAAATGTAAAGGTTTACAGAGTGTACTAGGCAGCAATAAATGTGACTCAATCAGATCTTGCCTGCGTGACAAAATATTAGTCAAAAAGAGGAATAAAAATTCTTGAGTTAGAAAAGATGGGGGTGTAGTGGAAACCAGGTGAGGAAGACGCAAGTGCACAGCTGGGGAGGAAGGCCCTAGTGCCACGGTAAAAGGACTTGGTGGGAATTGTCAGTGGGTCTGCAGCTCCTAAAAGGCCAGAGCTATTAACAGGTCGGAGACAGAGTCTTAACAGAAAGGTTAGCTGAAATACAGTAGAAATTGCCAAAGTGGGAAATTAAGTGTTCTGTGAAGGAGTTCAGGGGATAATTGGATGCTGTCAAGTGAACAAAGGGACTGGCAAATTATGTCTGTGTAAATATACAGCTTGGTGAAATAACAGTTTATAAAAACTAACTCTCCAAAATGTTTATTCCTGAGAAATAAAAATTTGCAGGATAAATTTGTATAAAAGGTATCATATCAGGGATGATATTGCTTATGGTTACTTCTCACGTCCCCGTATGATATTGAATAAGAGAAATATCATTGCCTTGATGGCTTATATGGCAGATTTCCAGTGGACAGGGACCTTGTGTATTTTTAAGGAAAAGAACAATGTAATGCATGTTTGTGGTTAATGAGATGACATGTCTGAAGAAAGTATCAAGTCTTGAATCGGAGGTTGCCTCTGGAGGAGAAATCCAATCTTCCCCTTGATAGTTAATCACCCTCCACAGACACCCTCCCTCTTCGGTTTTGGGGTATTGGGGTTAACTAAATCTAAAGACTCTAGTTGTTGGAACAAGTAGATACAGATTTTTTGGGGGCGGAGGGAAACCCACAGCAAAAAACTTAGGGCAGCATATATCAGCATTTAAATAGATCAGACTGTAGCATAAACTTTTTAATAAATAAAAATATAGTAAATTAAGTACTCTGTCTCCCAAGCTTGAGAAGCATTGGTGAGAAGATAACATCACATTGTGGGTTTTTAGCTCATGATGGCTTACTTGGAGGATCTGCTCGTGTTACTGGTGCATAAAGTATCCCTGCAGATCTTTGTATATGCGCATCATGTACAGGATGGATCTTTTAACACATCATTTGTTCTTAAACATATGTAAAACATACGCTGTGTCAGTTCTTTGCTGCTTACCTGCACCTATTATAATTTGGGTACTGGCTGTTCAGTTGATAACTTATTCTCTAGTAAGCGTTCTTATTTCTTACAATATTTTGTTTATTTTGTCTTAATTGCTTTCCCTGAAAAAAAAGCTAGTTTTAATTTAGGCAAGGCTCAAGAAAGTGTGATACAGCCTGTACAGGATGCTTTTTCTTAGCTAAATGGGAATCCCCATCCATAGGTACCTTCAGAAGGAAAGTTGCTGAGCTGCAAGTCTCCTCGCACTCACTAAGGATGCCAAAGTTCAGTACAGAGCCACAATTTCCCTTCTGCCTGTCCTTGCCTTCTGCCTTTTTGTGTCTTAACCTGCTAGTTTGAAACCCTCAGGTGTTTCTCCAGCAAGCATGATGATGCACGTGCATTCAGGATCCCTGCCCCTGTGTGTTTAGATTAACTGCAAAATAGGATGTATCATCTTTAATGTTGGGCGCTAACCTCTCTTAAGCATACCTTCTTTGGGATGAGAAAACCCTTAAGATCATTATTTCTGCGGAAAGTGTTCTTCTGTGTGTCCCTCTTGAGGTCCCAGAAGCTGTCTTTGATCCCTATAGCTCCAGATGAAACCATATTATTGACTTCTAAAATTTTCATTGGCACCAATTGAGAGTTTTGTCACCCAAATGTGTATTCTGGTCCAATTCTCTGCTAATATTTGATATTTTTATCCCAGGAAAACAGAGCATGGTGTTCCTTGCCTCATTCTGTCTCTGGTATTAGTTTGAAGCTGCTGCTGAGGACTGGTTTGGGCCTCAAGACAGTTGAAAAACTGGTCTGTGTAGCATCTTGTACTATGTAGAGGTTCATTGCTTGTTGTATGACGTACATGTCTCTGCTTCCCCCCGGCACATAACCTCTGGAGGCATGTTACTTGGCAGTTCACTTGCAGAGAACCTGGTAGCAACTGATCAGTTCTGGCTGGCTTTCTTGCCTTTTGGGTCTCTCTTAATTTGGGTTGCAAAGGTTATGTCCATGAAGCACAGTTCAGTTCCATGTCAAGCTATATGAGCTGCTTTAAAGTAGACCTGCTGGCATTCCCCTTACAGGACCAAGTTGTCCAGGTAGAGGCTAACTAAAAAAACTCCAGCATTTTTCCTAGGATCTGACCCTCTTTAGGTATTTTTACATGACAGTGTATTGCATTGTGTCAGCATACCAAGTGCAGCGCAGTGTTGTATTTCTTGTTGTATGGATTGTCACGTTCCCAGATGCCTGAGTGACTGAGCTTTCTTCGGGTGAAAAATTGTGAAACACACATTTTTGCAGACCAACTATCTGTCACTGAGAAAACCCATGAATAATTCTGAGTGAGAAACAGACCTGAGGACTCTGCAGTCTGCTCACAAGCAGGAGGAGTTTCTCTGAATAAATAATTGTTTGGGAATCAGCTATCCCACTCAACTTGCTACCAAATCTTTCTCAAAAGAAAAGTTTGGCCTTGTGGGAAACTACTCACAGGTACAAGTTTTTGGAACACACTGCAGGTAGAATATGTAAATTTGAAGTCAATGAAAACAAAATATTATTATGTATTGAGCAGTGAACAAGCAAAAGAACAAAATGCAGGCATTTAGTGACAGACTGTTAAAATGTACTGTTGTGCTATCAAAGCAGGGATGTTAACAGAGGAAGGCTGAATGCAAATGTACCTCTGGTGGCACTATTCTTTGTACCGGTTCAGAGGTATAAAGAAACCGCTACTGGCAGGAATGCCTGGCGTTGCTCTATTGGCTGCTCTCCCACTGCTGTGTCTAGGCTACAGCATGCTCAGGAAAGAAAATAGTGGTTTGAAGCACCTTTGCACTGCAGAAATTATGGCCGATGGATCAGTCTCAGCTTTCTTCCGGCTTATAAAAAGAGCGAAGCCATTCCCCAGGGCTGCTCCAACAGAAGTAGAAGAGAGAAGTAGAAAAGTGTTAAGATGTAATTTTTGCCTTGCAACCTGAGTTTCACCAACTCTTTTTGTGTAGGGCAAACCAGAATACCACAAGCTACAGAAGGGCCCAAGTGTGTTTTGTCCCTGATGTAGAGGTGTTGGTCCTTCACTGCTGCTCAAAGCTGTCATAAACAGAAGGGAGACTTTATCCTGGCCTCCAAGAGGAGTGTGCTCAAAGGGAAAAAGCATGATGTATGGGCACAGAGAAACGGGGCAATGCCATGCCATGGTCCTGCACTACAAGGCATCTCGGGAGCAAAACTGAACAGGGATTCTTTAAAATATGATAAGGTGAAGGAAGCAATGTTGCACACATTAAACTCATCACTGAGTCCCGAACATGAGTAAGACAGCAGTGATTTTCCCAGGAATGCCCATGAGGAAGCTGCCTGCTGTGTGTGGGACAGGGCTCAAACAGAGCACAGGAGATAACAGCAAAAGCTACACGAATGAACAGAAAGGGTAAAAAACGCATTTTTGCAGCTTCTGCTTAGGCGAGCACTCTATCTGTTCCCCTGGAAAAGGCAGTCTTGGGCAAAGAGTGTGGCCTCTGGGGTTGCTCAGGCCCCAGCATTAAACAGTTCACCAGGAATACATTTCCCAAGTGGAAACTTCTTGTGCAGAGGCTAAGGCGTGGGACTGCCCCTCTGCAGTTGGTGCGAGTGGGCTGCTTTGCCAGCAGC